>NC_090614.1:2925338-2932378 GCF_004359215.1 Bremia lactucae | reverse complement strand
AACTCTGAACTTAGGGGTAGCTTCAGAGTCCGCGTCAGTAGGGCATCCCGCCCCTACTGCGCTCCTGCATTTCCCGACCCCTCAGTGGTCGAGGCAGAACTCATGCGTCTCGCACGCTGGTTCTTGCCATCGCCCTTTGGGAAGGGAGTCCTCTTGCTGGGCATTTTTGCCCCAGCAGGGACCCTGGCATAGCAGCGAGCCATCATATGGCCGCGCTTGCCGCATTTAAAACAGACCACGTCTGCATTGCCCAACTCCATAGGAGTGGCATCTGTCCTCTCGGCCGACGGCTTATACCAAGCTGTCGCCGAGGCACTGTTGTAGGATTGCTCCTCAACTAAGGCAATTTGGATTGCCTCTTCCATCGTCGACGGCACCTTTCTGAAAAGGGCCTGTCGCGATGGGCCATGCCGTAGTCCGTTCATAAACGTGGGCACCTTAATGTGCTCCGGAATCGGACCTACGGTTATGGATGCGGACAGCGAGCGCATCTCTTGCACATACTCTTGCAGAGATCGCTTCGCCTGTCGCGCCCCAAAGAAGCGCGCCTGAAGCAACACTTCGTTGTTCGGCGGCTGGTACATGGCGCGAATCTTATCCTTAAAGATCGCCCATGAGGGGAACGCTTTTCTGTCCGCCATAAGCGCCGAGTAAGCCCACTCTGAGGCCTTACCGCGCAGATGCGACATAGCGTACGACACCATCCGGCTGTCGTCCTCGATGAGCTGGGCGACACCACATTGCTCCACGGCTAAAAGCCAGTGGACAATCGTGTGCGCCGCAGTTCCATCGAACTTGGGCGGGTCCATCCGAATGGGCCTCGGCTGATGCGGCCGGGCAGAGAGCATCTCAACAGTCCTGTTGAGAGCCTCGCTCCGAGCCTGCTCATGCCTCAGCTCATCCTGAGTCTGAGTGACGGACTCCGCCGCAGCATGGCTCTGTGCCTCGGACGCGGCCCTCCGCTGTCCGAGCACAAATGCCTCAAACTGCTCCAACTGAGCAACATGTTGCTCAGGAGGACTACCCAGGAGCCTGGCCAGGGCTTGTTCACCAAGTCCCTGCGCCATTAGCCCTGCCACCTCCCGATGATGTTCGGAGAGGTGGGGAAAATGAGCCCAATCAATGTTGAGGCTCATCCTCACGTACACACGCAGAGATGCGGGTCGTGGGAAGGATTTCAAGTGCTACCAAGTGTAGGCGGGCACGTCGTAATGCGGCCACGCTCTACTTAGCACACACCCTAGCACAGCGAGGAAGCGGTTTGCACCTGCTTCTCTTGCGTGCAGTGAGGTAGTTGTGGTGGGCGCGCAAGCGACCTCACCCAACACACTAAGAACTCTGGTGAAGTGACGTCACGGGAGCGGTAATCCGTCTCCTCGTGCGCACTTACCAAGTAGGTAGTAAATTTCAGACTGATTTATATTTAATAGAATTAAATACAAATACCTATTTTTACCAATTAAAATGATATCTCTATAGATATCATTTAATATGTATTGCGAGCGTATCTTTATAGATACCTCGCGTAACTGATGACGCTAGCCGTCATCATGGATGACGCTGGGCGTCATCCCTCCTAATGTGAATGCACCCATGTGCATCACATCCACAAGGGTTGGTCACAAATGTGCACCACACCCGAGTGTTGGGTCTAATTACTATTATTTAGTAATTGACCATCCCCTTAAGTACCAAATATACTTAATGGGGACTGTGTAACATTAGGGCAACTCTAGCCCGTTACACGGAAGGTTTGCAAAAGACTTCGCAATATATGCGTACTTTCATGTTATATAGCAAGATGCTTTTTCAACAAAGAAAGCCGACAAAAAGTGAAACAGAAGGCAATTGTGGCTCATAATGGTTACAAAAAAGAGCACTAAGATTCGTTTATTTGATGCAATTCCGCAAAAGTTGGTAGAAGTAAAGTTAAATAAATTCATCCTTAGCTTGACCTCTAAAGACTAACTAACATGCATGCTCAACTTCTCCTTCGCTGCTCGGTTTGCTGCTTTTTCTTTTCGCTCTTTTAATGACTCGCCAATCAATCGCGGGCGCTCTTGGCTTTTTTTCACCTGTTGAAAATCGTACATTTGACATCGCCAAACGAAAACACGGTTTCTGATGCGTAGTCACTAATCTTATGCTGATAATTAGGGAGTGTGGTAATAGCGTGCCCTAATTTAATTTAGGGGGTGTGATGTACCAAAGGCCAAAAGGGCGATCTAAAGACGATTCTAAAGGAATAACCGCTGATTTTGAATGCAGTGGAATGACCATACAGTGAAAATATTTTATTTGACGTCTTTATTTAACTTAGACGGGGAGTGTGGCTATACCAAAAGGGCTCCCAAATTATAAGTGAAAGCTTGATAAAAATTGCTAATACCATTAAAACAGCTTTCCAAAATTTCTTGATTGGTAGTATGTATTTTGTCGATGACAATTTTTTTTTAAAAGACGTACCAGTTAAGATAATTAATTGCAAGCGCACTCCTTACTCTGCTATAAACATGCAAGACGGCGACGGGCAGTCGACCGAGTTGCCAGTATAAGTAATCTTTCCCGTCTCCCCATCCGCGCGGAAGACGTCAAGGGTATTTGTATCTTGGTTCAACGCCAGCAAATAGTCCTTATATAGAAGAATGTCGCGCGGCGTGTCGCCGCGCGTAGGGACGATCTCTACAAGCTCAAGACGCGTGTCCGGCAGAATCTTAAAGATGGCGATACTGTGGCAGAAGCGAGTTGCCGCATAGACAAATTTGCCATTCGGCGAGATGTGAATGTCCGACGCTAGCGCAGCTCGGCCCGCGTAGCCTCTTGGGAGCGTCGAGATGTGCTGCAGCGGTGTGAGGCCTAATTGACCGCTTTTGACGTCAAGCGGATACACGCTGACGCTGCTGCTTAGCTCATTAATGACGTACCCCACACCCAACTCCGTAGACAGAGCAACGTGACGCGGTCCAGAGCCAGGCAAGCAAGAGAGAAATTCCTCATCCACCAACTTTTTACTAGCTACGTCTAATTTGTACTGCACGAGCTTGTCGGTGCCCAAGTCGGCAGCAACGAGTCCTGTCGACGTCCACGTAGTGCTATGCACGTGTGAGGCTTCCTGACGGGCCTTGATGACCATGCTGGCGCCATGATAGTCGTGAAAGTCTGAAGCAGGCGCCAGTGAACCGTCCGCGTTAACGGGGAAGAGCGTGAGATTACCACCTCCATAATTCGCGACGGATACAAAGTCTTTGTTAGGGCTTAGCGCCACGTGACACGAGTACGAACCACCGGTCTCGTGGCGACTTATCTGCGTTAGTTCACCCTTTTTTCCCATCGCGTAGGCAGTCACAAAGCCAGTTGTCTCGCCGGGACGCAATTGCGACGGCTCGTTGCTCTCATTCACGACGTAGAGTGTCGTGTTTGTGCCGCATACGTAAGAGGGGTTTATTCCCGCTCCCTCTGTTACTTTTAGTAGCATCATAGCGCCCCTTGTGTCGTCGAATGAATAGGCGTGGATGCCTTTGGCGTGGCCATCCACGTGACCTTCCTTGCGCGTGTACGTGCCGACATACAAGGTCGGCATTTTATATTATTGACAGCCTAAGAGGAAGATCGAGTTCTGACGACCTTTAAGAGCTTAAGCTTTCGAATATTGCTATTCGATTAAACGATGATTTTGTTAAGAGACATGGATGCCGATGTTTTAAAAAGCAGCTAGAATTTAAAGGCAGCATATGACGTTGCCCACAATTATTTAATAATAATATTTCTTTAAATTCAAATCTACTCAAATTATTACTCTCACAACTTTTTCGTAAGAAATAAATAAAAATATAAGAACTCACAAACTAAAACTGTTATTTTCACAACTTCTGTAAAGATTTTAATTTCAGGTCTCAATCCAAAATGCCGAATGGCCAATACACATCATGTTTCACTTGAGATTGGCTATAACATATTTGGCTACAACTAACAGTGGCTCTGATTGGCTAGTACATACTATGTCTTAATTGTAGATTGATGCCACAATTTCCACAGTACTCCTTGTGTAGTCAGGCATGTCTTAATGCGGCCACGCTCTACTTAGACACACACCCTAGCACAGCGAGGAAGCGGTCAGACCGTCTTCTCTTGCGTGCAGTGAGGTAGTTGTGGTGGGCGCCTTAGCGATCTCACCCAACGCACTAAGTACTCTAGTAAACTGTCGTCACGGGAGCGGTAATCCGGCTGCTCGTGCGCAATTACTATGTAGAAAGTAGTTTTCAGACTGGTTCATATTTAATCGCATTAAATAAAAATATCTGTTTTTACCAATCAAAAATGTCATCACTGTAGATAACACTAGTAAAAATTGCGAGCGTATCGTTCTAGATACCTCGCGTAACGGATGACGCTAGGCGTCATCCTCCTAATGTGAATGCACCTATAGCATCACATACACAAGAGTTGGTCACAGATGTGAACCACATCCGAGTGGTGGGTCTATTTACTTTATTTGAGAAATTGACCATCCCCTGAAGTACACCAAGTGTACTTAACGGGAACTGTGTAACATTAGGGCAACTTTAGCCCGTAACACCACCCCCCTTCAAGACGAATTTACATTTTAAATTTGTCAAAGAGGAAGGAGGAACTGCGAGCTGTGTAACGTGCCGCTACTTCTCTCATTCACTCCAGCAACCTATGTTTCCATTCAAGGCGCCAAAGATGCCACCGAAAAGGGGCCACATTGGCGGGTCGTCTGCGAAGACGCCTCCTCAACCTCGCACCAAGCGCATGCGCCGCGTTAACACGTCGGCAGCGTCTAAGTCGAAATGCTGACAGCTACTGCTGCTGTCGCGTTAACAGGGCTAAAGGATTCATCCCACTATGTAAGTGAGGATGTTGATCCGTTGCTCATTGTCGACTACAATGAGTCGACACCGTTGCCGTCACCTCATAGTAGTGATGCGGACAACGAGCTCATGAGGAATGATGATGCGGCATTATTGCCCATCCAAACTTCTCTCATGGCTCACAACATGGAGACAGCAACATTTGCGGATGCTGTCTCGTCGTCTGGGCTGGATTGCGCAGCAACCATTAATGAGAGCGCAGCTCATAAAGGCGCAATCGCTTCTCCGTTGGGTATAACCACAACGCCTTGTGCTCAGACCATTATCCATAACGGTTCTGACATAGAGGATTCTTAGCCTAAAGCTCCGCCGACGACACGTGAACGTGCTCAGTCGGTGTCCCATTCATTTGGAACGTGGCTATGTGACTGGTGGCATACCACTAATGCCCCCTCCATCTAAATGGCCTCGTCTGAACGGGCCAAGAACGTCACTCCTAGAGCGCGCTCTTCTAGACGCTCATAATTATTATGGCTTCTTTAAATCATGGAGGGCTCAGGGATAATCGCTTGGGCGTATTTTCCCTATTTCGGTCGTGTTGCGTTCAAATGAAACGTCCGACCAGTACGAGGCGGAATTCTTGCGCCGCATTCCGATGCGATGAAACAGCGGTCGCAGCGAATTAATTTCGCCCGCTTGCGTGGGAAAGAAATCATGGGCGGTACTGTCCCCCCTGTTTTTTCTCACGACGCTGCTTCTGCTAGTCCATTTGAGACTAGCGAAGAGGCCTCAGCTGGTGCTACTTTACATAGGCAGCCAAATTAGCCGGGCACACCAATACGTAGGGTATCGATCGTTCCCAAGAGTCACTGCTCTTCGGGTAACCTCTCCATTATACGAGTATCTGATACCTTTGCCTCACGCAGCGGTGGGCAAGCAATCTTCCAACAAGGAAGCGTTGATTCCCACCCGCAACCATCACTGCAGGTGGTGCCCAATAGGAGTGGCGATCTCGCCCACCTTCTCACGGCTGCCTTACCTTCGTCCGTTCAGTCGCATGCATTAAGCGCTGCTGAACGACGTATTGCGAATCTCGAGAGTCAAGTCTCACGACTGACCTCGGATCTCGTTGATGTCCGAGTGAGGCTCGTCAGGGTTAAGAACACCTGAAGACTCGCTTAGACCTTTTTGAGCGGATAATGCTGAGAGATCCGCGGTATTCACGTGATGTCCATCGCTCTCCAAGTCCTGTTCGCGGAGGGAGGCATCGGTCCGATAGCTTTTCGCCTTCACCGTCCCCCTCACCCGAACGACGCTCGACTCACAGTCGGCGTCACCATCGGTCTCCTTAGCCAGATGGGGATATGTGACCTCATTTGGGTCTACATACCGTTTCAGACGACCCACGTAAAATACGGGGTGCGTCTTCATATACGGGGGAAGGGTGAGCCTATAATTTAGGTCTCCAACCTCTTCAACCACCGTAAAGGGCCCAATGAAACGCGGCAACAACTTCGTAGTACCTCCAGGTAGTACAGAAATTGCATTTTTAGGTAGGGTAGCAGTACTTAATAGTACTTTTTCACCCACTCTAAAGCGTTCATTGTTTTTGCGACCATTTCGGTCCGCATATTCTTTTTGCTTGTCCTGTGCGCTTGCCATTGCGTCACGGACTTTACGTGTGATGGCTAATCGCTCATCCACAAAGCGTTGAGCCTCGCTCACGCTTTTAGCATCAAACTCGCCTATGATACCGCCAAGAGGTCGGTCATAAGGCGTAGTTTTATTGACCACTGCTAAACTGGCAGGGTCACTAGGGCAAGTTTCTGTCTTTGAGATGATACCCTCATGGGTCATCGTCATATTGACGAAACTATGTCCCTCTTTCGCACCGAGCATAGTGAGGGGCCCTCCCCCACTAAGACTCGGGCTGCGCACAAACGAGACTGGCGTCCGAGGATGGCGCAGTCCGTTAATATAAAACGGTGTCTCACCCGTACTGGCGTGGACACTGTTATTTATAGCGAACTCCACAAAGGGCAATTGCTTGCTCCACTCTTTGGGAGTTGCTATAGTGCGTAAGACATCCGCCACGACCCGATTGGCACGTTCTGTTTGGCCATCGGTCTGGGGATGATCTGCGGTCGACATGTGGAGCTTGCTACCTAGCAGCTCGAACACATGTCGCCAAAAACCAGACGTAAAACG
>NC_090614.1:2905264-2921661 GCF_004359215.1 Bremia lactucae | reverse complement strand
GACTATTTCGTGGATCTTTCCTTCCTTTAATTCGGCAAGGAACAGATCCCACGACATCTCCGGGAGATTTACTATCTCCTCGGCAGATTTAAAGACTTGCCGGAGCACCTCAACTGAGGATGCCTCCGCAATTTCGTCTTTGACGGCCTCGAACACCTCGTTCGAAGGCCCGTCCTCTTCATTAGAGACTGATCCAAAGGTCACTCGTTTAGACGTGCCTTTGATCGTCCTAATCTGTCGGGTACTCGTTTTTCGAGTTACCACGACCCTTTTCTGGGAAGCGGGTGCCGTTGCACTCCTGGCTAACGCACCCCTTCCAACCGCACCAGGCTCTTGGCACTGTGCCGGTTTATGCGACGCATGACTTCTTGTCAGCTCGCCGTCTACAGTCACAGGCTCTCGGCTATGTGCAGGACTTTCGGACGCATGACTACTTGTCACGTCCTTTTCACTACTCCAGTCTCCACGAGCTGGGTAGGAATTGGTGACGTTTGACATCCCGTCCACGCACCCTCAACTGTGTTCGACACGACATCAGTTGCATAGGCTTCTCGCAGGAGCACATCCTTTCTGGCGTCCTACGTAGAGTTCGCAACTGTGCGTGTACGCCAGTCTATCCAAGGTTGGTACTTTGCTAACCATGGCATGCCTAGGATAAGGTCATACAGACTCTCCAATCCTAGCACTGTGAACTTCTCTTTACAAGAGAAGTCACTAAAGCTGAAGGCGAGTTCTACCTGAATTCACTCAGACTTAACGAGCGCGCCGTTCGCTTAACAAACGGTCGCCTCTTCGCTTGCCATCCTGGCAAAGCGACCAAAACATCACCGGTCTCTTTCTTATAGCCGCGAGTTTTACAAAATTTACTGATGCACTGAATCCACTAGGAAGGTCATCACCGGGTCATAGCCTCTAACTTGAGCGCTATAGACCAGCAGGGTTGAGGTCCAAAATTTCGAGACCTCAGGGACTATGAAACTCATTTGATCCACAACTCTGAACTTAGGGGTAGCTTCAAAGTCCGCGTCAGTAGGGCATCCCACCCCTACTGCGCTCCCGCATTTCCCGACCCCTCAGTAGTCGATGCAGAACTCATGCGTCTCACACGCTGGTTCTTGCCATCGCCCTTTGGATAGGGAGTCCTCTTGCTGGGCGTCTTCTCCCCAGCAGAAACCCTGGTTTAGCAGCGAGCCATCGTATGGCCACCATTGCCGCATTTATGGCAGACAACGTCTGCATTGCCCAACTTCATGGGAGTGGCATCTGATCTCTCGGCCGACAGCTTGTACCAAGCTTTCGCCGAGGCACTGTTGTAGGATTGCTCCTCAACTAAGGCAATTTGGATTGCCTCTTCCATGGTCGACGGCACCTTTTTGAAAAAGGCCTGTCGCCATGGGCCATGCCGTAGTCCGTTCATAAACGTGAACACTTTAATGTGCTCCGGAATCGGACCTACGGTAATGGGTGTTGACAGCAAGCGCATCTCTTGCACATACTCTTGCAAAGAAGCGCGCCTGAAGCAACAGCATTTTTGTTCGGCGGCTGGTACATGGCGCGAATCTTTTTATTGCAGATCTCCCATGCAGGGAACGCCTATCTGTCCGCCATAAGCGCCGAGTAAGCCCACTCTGAGGCCTTGCCGCGCAGGTGCGACATGGCGTACGACGCCATCCGGCTGTCGTCCTCGATGAGCTGCGCGACACCGCATCGCTCCACTGCTAACAGCTAGTGGACAATCGTGGGCATTGCAGCTCCATCGAACTTGGGCGGGTCCATCCGAATGAGCCTCGGCTGATGCGGCCGGGCAGAGAGCATCTCAACAGTCCTGTTGAGAGCATGTTGCTCACATGCTAAACTTAAATGCTTTGCGATAAATTGACAGCAATTTTTTTATACGATTTTGATGAAATGGAAAACCAGCTGAGTTGGGAAAGCAATGGACCAATACCAGTATCCGACTGGTTTGGTTCTCCTGAATGTGCTATTCTTGCAGCTACCTGCTATTCAAGGCCAGTGGTTATTGAACTTCTTTCATGCCATACACCACAGTAGCTAAAGGGAAGGTATCAATACTTTTGCATGTCAATAGTAACCACTGGCAAGCTGTTCAATTGCACTACCTCGGGTTAATGCAGTTTGGCTTTACTACTACTTCACCAGTGAGGAACGCAACTTTTGGCTGATTCAGATCCAGGATAAGCTTGAGCAATAAGCCAGATTTTTTTCTTCATAGTTTTTTCCTTCATAGATTCTCCATATAACATTTGTTTACGGCGTTGTATTTATAGCAATTAATATCTTTACAGAGTTGTGGAAATAACAATTTTAGTTTGCGAATTTTGAAATATGTTCTTTTTAAAAAGGTTGTGGGAGTAACAAGTTCAGTTTATTTAAATCAAAAATAATAAATATTTTGAAGATTGTCGTGAGGATATCACTTTTTTAGCTGTGGGGATATCAACACCCAATATAAATATTAAGCCCTTCTATCTACAACTGAATTTATTGCATTAATGACAAACTATGTATGGTGCCTACTTGCGCACCTCACAATCGTGTCTTATGACGATTGGCGGGGTTGATTCAAACTTGGATCAACCAATCAATATAATTATTATCGTGTTGCTTCAATATTACCAAATTTGGTAAATACGGGGAATTTTAAGTTTAAAAAAATTAATGAGAACAATTTCATACTTCTAAATTACTTCCTCTCATAGGCTCCTTTTTTATATTTGAAAATATTTATCTACGGACACTTCGTTACATCCCCCCTAGCTAACAATCACACTAGCGACTGATGTGGAGTGATAGAGAAATACGATTATGTCTTTCCCTGTAAATTTTGCATGATTGGTTTTTATTTCAAATTCCATTTTATTGCAGTATTGGTTTTATTCAAAACTCAATTCGTTTGCGCACGTGCGCGTACCCAGCGAGGTCGCAAAGCTGGCAGCTGCACAGACCAGTGCACCGGCCGGTAATGCAACCGTTCCAGTCGACGTTAAAGTGTTTACTGTGGGGAATGCGTCCCTTCCTTCTCCAGTTTGAGGTGACTGGTATAAGCCACCTGCTACTCCCATTACAGGTGACGGTGATTAGTCACCTGCTACTCCATTGTAGGTGACTGGCACAAGTCAGCGTCATCACCCAACTCAGTGGCTACTGTCAAGGCCTCTGGTTAAACCAAGGCAGCGTCCGTTAAACATACGGATTTTTACGTGACAATGAAAGCGGTGATGATAAGATTGTAAGTATTTATAAACAACTTTCAAAAAATTCATTAAAAGCTATTTTTTGAATGGACGGATCCCTTGGTGGGAGTCATCTTGTGATAACTTCGTGGGCGATGATAACTCTGGCGATGTCAGAATGCATCATCAGGAACGAAGTGATCGTGAATGTAACTTCGCCTGGTGGTGTTAGTATGCATCACCAGGAATGAAGTGATTCTAAGGTCACTCCGAGAGTAATGATAGCGTAAGGGAGAGGGACCGCAACGCTTTGCAGTTTGCTCCCTAAAAGAAGCCCTGGTTGCCCTCTAACTTGACTCGTTGGTCTGGTATGGCCAACGATCGCTACCAAATTCTGCTTTTATATTCATCCAGACTTCACAAGTCTGATGACGACGAGACGGAATTCTTCATCGATGCCTTTTTCCGGCATCGATGGTACACATGCAAGCGGGCAAAGGATATCAGTCCTTTGCTCCAAGATTGGAAAGCATTTGTACGAATGTGCAAAGCATAGGCCGCGACACCTGGCTTGACAAATGGATACTTTTTGTAACCGGTTCAAAAAACTGACCGTAGCTGATTTGTCTACAAGCTGTACCGTTTGTCTAGAGACAGGGTTACCTTGCCTCTTATGGGGAAGGCTCATGTTCATGCTGTTATAAGGGTTTAGGTCATGCCTCTACGAAAGCATATTCCCTTAAAGATCCTCATCGGAGACGCTCATATCTTGTGAGATGCGCGAAAGGATTGAGAACCTCCAATTCTTTTACGATCGCGGGAAGCGCTCGTTATCCGATGTACCCTCTGTTGAGGAGGATGAAGATCGTCGTACTGTCGAACGAGACCCGAAATGTCCATTTTTTATCAGCTGAGAACGAGGTTCCCGGCTATCTGGAATTAAACGTCTGGTTTAGGAGAGCCAAACTTAAGCCCCGAGACTGTCATGCTTTGTCTCGGGACCGTCAGTCTTTGGCTCGGACATATCAGCCTTTGGTGGATGCTTTAGACCATGCTGGTTTGAAACGAAACCGAAAGAAGCCTCGTACAAATTGTACGGGCGGAGACGCCCGACATAAAATTAGGATGCGTACACATCCTACGAGGCAGCTTGATCGTGTACGCGCCTTGGCGATGCAGTAAACGAAACGAGCCGATATAGTTGCGCAGTAATTTATCACTGTCCACATTCGTCACTACATGTTTTGACAGGCTTACCATACTAGATCACTAACATTAACTGAAAGAATTTTGCTCTTCCATTTTTGTCAGAGTTCCGTTTCTGTCGGTCCGTCACACCAGGGATGGTATCCTGTACGAAACGGACTGCTGCATCACTAGCCAGCCATGCTGAGTCTTTCAGCATCGTTATCACCTTATCACTATCACTGAGTTTGCTCAATTCAATATTGATGAATAACATTGGTATCCTTCGCATTGACTGTTGAGTCAATGCGTGATGAGCAACAGCTAGAATGTCCTTGCTTGAGCGAGTCCCCCTGACTATGATTCACACTCAATTAAGGTGGGTATACGTGAGTGGCTTACGCCATCCACAGAAAAAGATGCAACCAACATGCACTCCGTAGCCTCTTTAACTCCCTAACAGGCATTTGGACTATTCTCTACTTGTCTATTGCTTTGTAGAAGCATGCACTGAATTGTTAATGGCAAAATCTACCATCGGCAATATCTTGCCACCAAATTAAAACTTGGTGGCTGCCACATATGTACCCATAATAAACGGGAGTTAGTGATCAATTATTTAAAATAGAAGAAAAGGGTATTATACCCATAAGTAAATGTACCACAACAACGGTTCACTAATTGAAGTGTGCTTCATTACAACCCCCATTAGACGGTTGACACCGAGTGGCAACATTCGCTTCATTTCTTTTTTGAGGTTGGAATATAAACAGCTAATCGTTTGGTTGTGTGTTTGCATTCCTTTGTTCAATGACAACTAAGCGTGAGTCACCGACTCTTAGCTACTTTTTCAACACTGAGAAGATGGTGGAATCTGAAATTCACTTTCCATCGGAAAATGAGGGAGATCATCGTGTGGACGAATCTCGTCGGGCCCCAAATCCGTTCCCAGAACTTGGTGCCGCAGATGCATTAGATGCCCTGCGCAGGACACTGGGCCATGAGGCCAATAAAATTACGAACCCGCTCGATGAAGAGCAAGAGCAAGCAATCCTCAGAGAGAATTACGCTCGTCGTTAAGCTGCATTCCATGCAATAGGAAAAGCTCACAGTGAATATCGACTCACTCCACTTGGTGTGAAAAGCGCCTTCAAGAGGTTACGCGTCGCAGCTTGACCATCTAAATCTCGGGTCCAAGGTGAAGACGCCGATAAAGCTCGCTGCTCGCGACGCTCTTTATTGCGATACCTTACGCCAAAGGTTATGACGCGACGTCAATATTTGACGCGTTTGCGTGATCAAACTCGTGGGACCTCGGTGACCTCAACGAGGAATATCCGGATCGTTTTGTTTCCTAAGGATCACAAAGCGAAAACGATTCTTCTTTTCAGAATTGAATTCATCGGGCCCGTCGCCTCCAAACTGCTGGACTATAGGAGAGTCTGCGGATGAGGCTGATGTTCTTTCGGAACGGAAGTTTCGTTTTAATTTCGCAACGCTTTAGGCCAAAGGCTAGCGTACGTACCCCAAAAGGAAGATAGTTCTAGCCAGCACTCCAGTGCTTCAGTTGCCAACGCAACCATAATCGAAGCCGCGCTGAGGCTAGAGATCCATTTGTTTCTACTTCTATTGGTGGGAAGCGTCGTTTGATACAAGTTGACCCTGAACGCGGCGCTCGAAAACGTCAACGGCGTACGGGCGATTTTGCCGGAGGGGTGTATCAAATTCTCCAAAGAGGGGTTCAGCAAACACAAGGTTCTATTATTCTTGTAATCGTCTCCGGGAGATCCGAAGACGAAGTCGATAAGTACGGACTGTCAACACTCTATCTGAACAGGCAGAGGTTGTAACGGAGCACGGGACGAAGCTCTGGGCTTCACCATTGACAAACTTCGCAAGCACGTAAACGAATTTGTACTGGCGTGGCCAGTAGAAGTCGCGTGTAACAGGGTGTCCCGTTACAAAGTATTATTTTCTATAAATAATTAAAAATATAATTTCCTACTAGAGGAAAAAAAGTAAAGAAGTACAAAATTAATATCCTTTTTAATTTGACTTAAATAGTTCCAATATTACCAAATTTGGCAATATTGATGCAATAAGACATTAGCTCTATTGATTGGTTAATTCAAGTCTGAATCAATCCCGCCAATCGTTATAAGACACGATTGTGCGGTGCGAAGGAGGCGCCATACTTAGCTAGTTATTGATATAATAAGTTCAGTAGTAGATAGAAGATCGTTACGTAGGAAACTAAATACATAAATACAGATTTACTTTTCTCTATTCGAAAGTCTAAGTCTAGACCTTTAAGATAAAGACCCTTAGCTTAACTTGAAACCTTCCTGTGTACGTGAAGTTTCGAGGCACCTAACCTGCACAGTGTAAGATTAAGTAGTACTGATCAGTACGAGTGAGGGGTGCCCATTACATCGTGGGTTACCGTGAGACAATAAGTTAACTCACCTTCACGATGCCTACTTATTGGTGCATCGTGGCAGTCATACATGATGCGTGAGCGCGAAATCATTGTGGTGGGGTGATGCGTCGCCAGCAATCGCTTTGTAATACAGTAATGCATTGAGTGTCGTGTATCGATCCGTTGAGGGCAGATACAACTTTGACAATCCTTTTAAGGATTGTTGTGGTTAATTTCTAAGAATTGTTGTTGTTAAAGAATTATAAGGTAATACATCAACAAATTAAGAGCCTTATCTTCGTGATAAGCTCTAATGACGTCTTCAAGTTATTTTGACGACGGAACACTTATCGTTGCAACAGTAGGTTCATGCTCACTGTTGATTTGCGAAGCCGGCTTAAATTCGGGCCGGCGCGAAAGGGCATCAGCGACGACATTAAGTCGTTTTGGTTTGTATCCCACGGAGAAGTTATATTTCGCGAAGATTGACAACCATATCACAATTCTTTGCGAGAGGTGTGTACTTCTTTCGAAATTCCGGCCCCTCCTGCGTTGCCCGATGAGCGCACTTGCCTCATGACAGTATCCCAGAATTCCGTGCATTGCCACCTATAATAACATTCTCTTGCTGGAACGTCACGCGGGTTTGGTGCCTCCTCCACAAGCAGAAAATACAAATGCTGCTCAGGAGGAACCACATGCGATCCCGAACTTATATATATCCTTCCGCTTCGTCTGAGTGTTCCCGGATTATACTGTCCTTGACTACAGCAGATTATTTCGGAGCTTGTCTGGTAGCACAGCTGGTAAGGAAGCTGTGAAGACGGCCAACCTCTTATCGTTTCCCCGTCCTGTGACAGATGAGCTTCTACCAACAGGCTTGTGCGCACGGGCATGTCCAGAAGATATGTTCGACTGTCTCCGTCACTCCTCGGCAGCATTCTGGCTTGCGACATCTATTGTCGCGGTCTCTGCTTGGACGATAGAGATTCAGCGGTCGCACTGCCACTCTGTATGCCACCCACACTTGGTACTCCGCGAACTCGTTGTAATGGGCCGAAACTTGTGTAGGGTGTCTGCTGTTCAGCCACCGCTTGACATGCGCTTCCTTGTGCTGAGCGCCGTTGTTGCCTAATGTTCGGGTCAGTAAGGTATCAGACCCTTTGTACCGACTGGATGGTTGTTTCTTCAATGCCATGAGCACGTGTTTACTCGCTATGGAATCGGGCACGCTCCATAGAAGTCTAAAAATGGGCAAATGTGGTTATAATACGATACCCCTTCGGATTAGGAGGCTTGAGGCTTTCAACAGTCGGTTGCCGTTCGCGGATCCTCCACGTTACCCGCCGCAATCTACAATGAATGGCGTCACTTTCCTGATCCAGTGCAATGACACTCTGTTGACTTGGGTCGGAGTCCGCCACGATACCGCTGATGCAGCCCGGAGAGTATCGCCAGGTATATACATGGCTCATAAGCCGTAAGTGGCGCAGCAGTTGGTGTCTCCGTACTTGGAGTTCCCGATGCTTGGTGCGCTTAGTAGAATCGCTATGCCCTAGCGGCACAGTTTGGCTTGCTGGTACGTGGTGACGCCAACTAGCGGAATGACGAGGGAGATTGTTCTGCACCCAATTTGATCCAATTGCAAGTCCGCTATAGTGCAACTATTTTCCGGACTTCTTGGGTGAGAGCACGTGTCCCAACCGATCTACAATCCATGGATTTTCAACTCACAAGTACGGGGGTCAAAAGGCTTCCTCACCAGGTGTCATTGACCGAAATAGGGGAGGAAGTGGTTGAGCAAACTCCACTACCTTTTTATGGTGTCGTCCAGCTGATTGCTGTCTATGTAAAGTTTTCCAGCGCTCGGGCATACTGCTGCTACCATCCATCCGGGTAGGGCAGTGATGGTAGCAACGAATAACCAATCAACTGCAAGAAAGTATTGTCGGTGTGAACCTTGGAGAGCTGACGCCCCTTAGCTGTTCGTGGAGAAACCCCTGCTGTCCATTTCTGCCTTGCCTCCCGGGATACCCTTGCCTGCCATACCAAGAAATAGATCTCGTTCCGTTAAGTGAGCCACAGTATGGCATGTTTAAGTCGCTGCGTCTTGCACGCCATAAGTATGTATGCCTGTCCAACCCCTCCCGATTGTTTGGGCGCCGGGTTGATCTTGTGGCAACTCGATTCCGTGCTGGTGGAGTGATGCCATAGGATTTGCTTCATAAAGTTCTTTAGTTGTTGTACTGCCCAACGTGGCAGCTCAAAGTCTGCGCGGTAAACAAAAAGGCTGGCAGCATGATCACGTTGAGAATTAAAGCTCGATTCTCGACGCTGGTGTCGAGCTGAGTTGCAATTGCCGGATATCGTTGAAAGTTGCGAGCTCTCTCTGCCCAATTCGCATCAGTTGACTACCCTGTTCCAACTTTGTATCCCAGGTACCGCTCCGTGCCCCATGCTGCAGCACGAGGTTATCCTCAGTCTCACGTAATGAAACTCCTAAAGCCACGTCAACGCAAGGGTCAAAAGTAGTATCTGGTGAAGTGGCTTGGGCCCGTTTTAGCAACATGGTACGTCTTGCTGCAGTCTCGGAGTCGATTAAAGCCAGATGTTGTGCTCGTGTCTTTGTTGACACGATATTTCGACTTCATAGGTTACCCCGTGAGTTGGTCTTTGATCGAGACCCGGTATCCCAAGTATACCAGCCCTGTCCACTGCCGTGGTCAGAAATATAAGTTTTCTTTTTTTGGGTTGCACTTTTAAGCCGGACAGCCGTCTGAATCACTCTACTTTGTGCAACACCCTGGGAAGGAGTTTCGCTTCCTGCATGAAGCCGGTCGAATCATCGACGAAAGCGAAAAAATAATGCCTTGCACCCTCGCTCCGCTGAAAAAGGAGACTTATGATCTTACTGTTCTAGTGGATTGCCGGTGCGAGAATTTCCATCGCGATGAGGAATAGCAACGGAGCGAGCGGGCATCCTTGTCGCATACTGAATTTAACTTCTTGTGGCTCCAACAGTTCCCCCTTGACTACGAATTGTGCTGTGGTTCCGTCGTGAAGTTCCCCCCCCCCTCGGATCAGTTCCACGAGCTCTGGGGAGAATCCGCACCGCTAAAGTGCTACGAACAAGAATTCTCGAGAGACCGTGTCGTATGCTTTACAAAAGTCGAGTAATAGAATGACTCAACTCGCGCAATAGATTAACTCGACTCGAGCTCCGATTCAGCCTTGGCTGTCACTAGGATGACCAGCATTATCATCACGGTCTTTAGCATTTGCCTTCCTTGGTCAAATCCTTGCTGCGTTGCCCCGATTGATCTCCCCAATACTCGTTGCACTCGGGTCGCCAATATTTTGGTGAAAATTGTATAACAAGTTTGTAAAAGGCTACAGGTCTATAGTCGATCGCATCATCGGAATCACCATATTTTCCTGGGGAAGATGATCAGGCCTTCTAGGAATGACTTGGGTGGATCTCCTCCGCCGAGTAACGAGTGCGACCATTAATGGTACCATCAGTGCCTGTGTATCTTTAAAACATTATTGAGCCCATCAGCGCCGGCAGCCTTGTGCCTACTGAGCGCATTGATAGCTTCGATCACGTCGTTCTGTGATACCTCGTGCTTGAGAAGCTCATTATTAGTTGCAGATCTTCGTCTGTTGGATGGTATCCGCACGAACGCGTCAAACTTGGTCAAAATTAGCGTCGATAGCGTGGTGTGATGCACAATGCCTGAAGTTGGTTGGCTTCCACTTTGAGGTAAATCGGTCGGCCATCGTCATTTTTCGTCTGAACGCAATACCATTTACTAACATATGGCCATATGGTCTGGCCGTTTTCTCAGCTTGAAACGCGCTTAAACTGCCCCCGGAGCTGCTCCGTCGTACGCTCTAGCCGTTGGCCCATGAGGACCAAGTGCTCTTCTCTGCATTCTTTAACCATGACTTCTAGTTGCTCTTTTCGCGTCAATAGGTGTGCTCGGTTCTGTGCGCGGATCGATGAACGATGCGTTCCGTCGATGCTTTGCCCGCTTCGTCAGCTGTGTCAACACGCAATGCACTGTTTTGCTGTATGATCCTATGTCGACACCGTCACTACCTGCCCAACGTGCATTGCAGTGATGTTGGCCAACACTCCTGCTACAATCCGCGTTGGCTGTGCCGTCTTAATTAGATACGTCACTGAGCGCTCTCCCCTGCAGAGCTGTAGGACCTGCTCATTATCCTTAAATGAAGCCTTACTCGCTGATGGGACGTGCGGTTCGTCCACTGATATCCGCTGAACTCTTGTTTGACCAGGACTGCAGAACGTAGAATTCGCCGAGCCGACTTGCCGAGTCGGGCCCCCAGTCAGTAAAGATTTCGTTGGGACTGGAAACTCGTCATCATTATCGACGTGGTCCATAAGAGTGCGCGCGTCCTCGACGTGTAAAAGTTGCACGAGGCCCCGGAGCGCTGCACCCTCCGGTCACCCGCTTCTTTCTCCGCCGAGTCCATCAAACGGCGAACAGGATAAAATCATTTGACGCTCTGCCATCAGCTTGTTTTAAAGGGACTGTCGTGTCCATTCGTTTGCCAGTTGATCAGCCGCAACTTGTGCAGGATTTTGCAACTGGTCACAAGAAGCACCGTCGACCGCCGACGCTAGCTCGCGACGACGGGATCGTTCACGATCGACGTCCTCCCGTAAATAACGGAGGACTTGATCCAAGTCACGCTGTTGACTCGGGCTCGGCGAATGAAGCAACCCGATTCCCTTCCCCTCCATATCTTTTGACGGCTCAAGGAGATAAACGATGCAGCTTGCAGTGTGCACGGACTACGGTCCGTTTTCGAAACGGTCGCGGAAAGCATCCAGTTAGTCAAGCCAGGCCTCGCGGCCTATGCTTTGCACATTCTGTACAAATGCTTCCTAAGCTTGGATCAAAGGAGCGAAATCCTTCGCCCGCTTAAATGTGCACCTTGATGCTGGGGAAAAGACATCGATGAAGATTTTTTTTCGCTTGTGGAGCCTGGTTGAGTCGATTAATGGAATTTGGTAGCGATGACTGGTCAAACCAGACCAACGAGTTGAGTTGCCCTTAATGGCAATCAGGGCTTCTTTTCGAAAGCGAATCGCAGATCATTGCGATTTTTCTCCTGTTGTGTCATACTAACATTAACGCTAACATTACTCTCGGGGAAATCCTTAAATTTACTACGAACCTAATGATGCATACTAGCGCCACCAGTACTATGCTAATTGAAGTGACCTTTACGACCACTTCGTTCCTGGTGATGCATTCTGACATAACCAGAGATATTATTGTCCATGGGGTCATCACAAAATGACTTCGCACCAAAGAGTTTGACGACGAGTTAAACAACTTTGTAATCACCTCTTTGTTTGTCAAGTTAGACCCAGAGATTTAACGGACGTGGCGGGTGAACTAGAGGCCTCAACAGTTGCCGCTGGGTTAAGCGATGGCGCCGACCTGTGCCAGTCACCTACAATGGGAATAGCAGGTAACTTGTACCAGTCACCTCTTATTGGAGTAGGAGATGACGCACTCCCGACTGTAGACGCATTTGCGTCTACTGAAACGTTTGCATCGCTTGCAGCTACAGTGAGCCGTGCAACTGCCAGATTTGCGGCCTCACAGGCTAAGCGCACGGGCTTCGATACCATGCGCAAATTTACAGAGAGAGGCACAATTGTAATCTCTGTCGCTCTCATCAGTCACTATAGATACTGTTGATTAAATGGGGGTTGGATGTAACAATGTGTCCCGACACAAAATTTTGTCATTTTTATACAAGAGGAATAATACATATTATTTTTTACAAGAGGAGAATAATAAAGAAGTATTACATTATTAACATTTAATTTTTTGACTTAATCTTTTCAATATTACCAAATTTGATAATATTAGATAATAGCTCTGTCCATCGGCAGATTAACACCGCCAATCGTTAGAAGCCACAATTGAGCTGTGCGGAAGGAGGCGCTATGCATTGGTCATTTTCTTTCACCCAGTCAAAAAGTTAGTTAAATGGGCGGAAATAAATCATCTTGATGAAACTGGATGGATCCAGTAGATCTACTGTTCAATATCCTACCTTTTGAATTGTGAACAACGAATCCTACCACTCAATATCAATCATAGTACATTCTCTATATCACACGTAATTTCTTCCTTCATCCTTGTCAGGCTCTTCTCCAATGCTTCCACCACCAATGCATCCTATCCCAGCAAAAGATGGGATCTATTTGACGTGGGGTTGTGAGAACTTCTTTCGGCGCAAGACCAGCCTTTACAATTGTTGTGTCAACATCTTTTGCTGCGTCGGGCAGTCGGATGACCACTCGCGTTTTCTGAAGATTCATGATTTTGTTCCCTATTAACAGCTCATACCTACCAACTATTATCGCTTTGTAGACGCCCTGATAGACGAAACGAGCAATAGTCAATCGGATTGCAGAGTTTCGCTGCAACTCAAGTCCCGTTGCTGCCCTTCGCCGGTAGGTACCACCTCGATCTCACCTCAAATAATTTTCTTTTGGCGAAACGAAGGGTAGACACAGCGTATCCTTCTGCATGAGCGAATTCGCGAATTGCATCCATAGGAAGGATAATCTACAATGAGCGTCAACGGCTGCGTGCAAGGAGCTTCGCAATCGCATACCACTGGACGCTCCATGCTTTGCATCATGAAGCGTTGGTTTATAGAACAAAGCAAGATGATTATAATCATCTCTCACATTTATTCTAAAGCACTTCTTCACAGATATCCTTACGCTTTGGTGATGGACTGCACCTATATAAAAATCGATTCAAAATGCCGATGCAATATATCATTGGCGTCACAAGTTCTTACACTTTTTTACAGTTGCTGTTGCTTTTATCAAGAAGAAACGGAAAGCTACTACCTTTGGGCTCCCAAACATCTGGTTGGTCTATTCAACGACCAGCTGCCACAGAAAATCGCAACAGACCGAGGATTAACCCAAAGAATGCACTGACGCAACATTGTTTCACCTCAACCCATCTTCTATACGCTTGGCATATCCAGAAAAACGTTCTAGCAAATCGTCGTAAGTATTTTAAATTTGAGGATGACTGGAATGAATCTTGAAGAGTTGGACAGCTGTCATCTATTCGAAATTTGAGGAAGTGTACACCAATCTCATGATAAGCATGCTCTTAACATATACTGCACTGCCTATCATGCTAACCTATCTGGATACCACCTGGCTGACACATAATATCGATTCATCCAGGATACACAATGAATTGCATGCATTTTGGCAACGTCTCATCATCAAGAGCTGAAGTGCTTCAACATATGTTGAAGCGCTAAATCAGTGATTCCTTCAGAGACTTGCGTGATGTACAAACTAGCGTAGCTCATGCCATTAATGCCCAGATTAAAAATCATGGTGCTCAGCTATCCCAGGAGCGAATGCGCGTAATGCACAGACGCAAAATCCTTTTCTTTCTTCGTGTGGTGCGCCACATTTCAATATATGCACTTCGAAAATGTTTTGAGCAGTACAGTATGAGTTACATGAAGATCCTATTATTTCACTATAACCAGTTCAGTTTCGTTTAACTAAAAAATGGGAATAATCTGTCAGCATCAAAATACTTGCTCTTTTAAGAAGTGGCCGCTCTCTCGCTGTTAAGAATTTCCACCACCAATGGCGCTCGGATGCAGCTGCGCCTGCAGCCATGCCTGAAGTGGGTATAGAAAATCTTGCCACCATTTTAGAGGCTGTCAGGAAACTTTACAACACGGTGGAGTCTCACCATCAAGAAACCATAATGGGACAGTTACGACAAATTGCAGTCATGGCTCCAAGAAATCCTGTTATCCAACGTGCTCGAGGTCGCCCAACTGGCTCTGGACCTTCACAAAGTAATTTTGTGAATGACTCATCAACGCAACGAGATCCATCTGAATTTGAGATTGTTCAAGCAGCGGTTCGTTCAAGTATATGCAGTATCTGCAGGAATTCAGGTCACAATGCACGCAGGTGCCCCCTACGCTCAATATTTGGCTCTTAAATAAGTCCTTTTTATCCACCCCATCAAGTTGCCATTTCCACCCCATCATTTGTTATTTCCACCCGTCATTCATTATTTGCACCCCGTATTTTTTTTCGCCCGTGTTAATACCCCCCATTACGCTGTTACCACCCCATGCAAAAAATAAATCACCGTCGCTGCCAACTTGATTTTGAGTAGCCAGTCAGAACCCTTATGTATTGCACTTCGCACATTTAGAAATAACATTCCCTATATAAATACAGTTTACTTTTCCTTTTTTTTAAAGCCCTGTAATTATCTATTGGTAGCCAAGACTTCTTAGCTACTTAAAACCTTCCTCTGCACGTCGTGTACGTCAAGGATTGAGGCCTCAGAATCAAGTACAGGATCAAACGGCTCGATATCTTCGATCTGTGGCGCTGCTGGAGGTGCGTCAGGCGCTGCTTGTGCTTGTGCTTGCGCTGCTTGTGCTTGTGCTTGTGCTTGCGCTGCTTGACGACAGGTCCTTAAGTTGTGACCCTGTTGTCCACAGTTTCGCATCGACGATGTCGCGGAGGATTCAATTTATTTGCTACATGCTCAAACTGTGATAAATTGCGTAGAGTAGAGCTATCCTGCTCTTGATATTCAATTGTTGACGTGGATGTAGATGTAGATGTAGATGATCGTTGACAAGGTATATACATTCAGGTTACTTTTATTTAGATATCATCACCCTGTAGTTAAACCCCATAAACCACATATTAAGTCTTCTTTAAATGCCCAGGACCTCTCGAAGCTGTCTTTGACACGCTGAATCAAGCTCGCTGCAGCAGCTGAGGGCTATGTTACAACAGTCAAGGGCACCGAGAGGGTTTGCTCTGTGAAGTCTGACCACCGACCTCAGTGGCCGAGTGGTTAAGCACTGGAACTGGGACCGGGAGGTACGTGGATCGAAACCCGCGGAAGGCGGTACGATGACACATCGCCGGAGATAGGCTAAAAAGCAGACGAGCAACCATCCAATGGATGGCCGCCCTGCCAACCCGCACCGAATGTAACGGGGTGTATCGTTACATGAAATTAACACCTAAAGGTTGTTAATTAATATAGTATCTAAAAGGTAGATAATATTTGGAGGATATTACTTTATATAGTAATATCCTGAATTCTTATCCATAAAAAGGTATAGGCCATTATATCTATTTATTCTGCAGACTAATCAGCTGTAGGAGTAATCAAAGAGAGTTACAATATAAGATACAGATAAGAATTCATTTACATGTTTAGTATTAGGTTATAATTAAGCTAGCATTTACAAAGATAGAAAAAGAGACACTTAATTATATTAATACAGTTTTCATTTTACCCTCTTAAGTTAACTTGCCTTAAGAGAAGTCTTCCTCTATACGTACAGTGTACGTCACCTAACGAGAGGCACCACTCGCAACTGAAGCAGTGCGAAGTGGACTTGTACTGAAGCAGTACAAGTCGTAGTGCACCGTTACAGTTATGTAGAAGCTTAAATACAGAAAAACTCTACGGTTTAGATAGGATCGGGACCGGCCTTGACTGATCAAAAGAGAG
>NC_090614.1:2901689-2905164 GCF_004359215.1 Bremia lactucae | reverse complement strand
TGGGAAAGAGCCCAGACCGCCATCTAAGGTCCCAAAATCATAACTAAGTGTTAAAGACGTTTCTGAAGGAAATAGCCAGAGAGTCAAACTATGATGGGAAGAGAGAATACCAAACCATTATCTGGTGATATTGAAGCGCTTGCTAACATTACCCTTGTTGTGGCATTACTATACATCTTGGCTTTACTCTCTTTATTCCAAGCTACTTTGACTCTGCCTGGTATTGCTGGTGTAATTTAAAAAAAAAAAAAAAAAAAATTATCAAGATTCGTCAATGCACGCTTCTAATAGCGTGCATTGACGAATCTTGATAATTTTTTTGATGCAATATAAATGCACCTAATTCAATGTAATTTGCTATAGCCCTAAGCGCGGCAGGCAAAATTTTGGCTTTTCTCGCTTTGTTGGTGGCGCCATGCGAGGTGACTTTACTTCCCAAGATGATGAAATATATAAATTTTTGACATATTATAATAGAGTTGGAATACCATTTTACATTATATATGGACCAGCCAAACCTGAAGGACTAATTTTGCCACTTGTCATAAGGCATAATGATATTGCAAAAGCAATTAGTTCAGTAGAGTTTTAAGAAAATTAAATAGCTATATAGTGCAATTCTATATTTTTATGTTATAATGTTACTGCAGAAAAGAATTGTTCAAGCTAAAATGGCCGCATGGCTTTAGCTGTCCATATTGTAGCAACAACACCTACTGTAAGCATACTCCGTTATCGTTATTGGGAAGGGCGCATCTACGCTGGAATGATAAAACTTCTGTACAAGTGTAAAAGTGTCTTGCCAAAACAGCGCTAAAAAACATATATAGGCAGCTGATATTGATAATTTTAAGTTACTCTTTAGTATATTGATATATTTCATATTAGTTTTCTTTTTTTATATAAGGTTTATTATCTATTAGGGGCACTTTAAATTGTTGCAGATTTTGCCCTATGGTAATCCTGTTTTGTGGTTTCTTGCCTCGAAGTCTGTTCTGCGCGGTATCGCATCAGCCAAGACATTCGACTTGCCCGTCTAGTATTCAACTTTAAAATTAAATTTAGAGAAGAAGGTAAGCCATCTAGCCATTCTAGGCGAGAGGTGCGATGAATTAATAGCGGTCCGCAGTCCGTATATACCACAAATGGTTCGGTGCCCAACAGGTGCACTTGAAATTTAACAAGAGCATACTTTATTAAAAGTAGCTCCTTGTCATGCATAGGGTAATTCAGTTTTGCGGCTTTTAGAAGCCGGGAAGATAAGAAAGGACACGGTCAACGCTTTCGTCATCATTTTGCTTGCATCGCAGACGACGCTAAAGGGCTTATCCTCGTCTAGCAATGCCAAGTTCGGCGGCTCTACAAGAGATTGCTTTACTGATGCGAACGCATATACTTGTTCTTCTAACCAAACCCATTCTGCGGCCTTTTTAAGGAGGCCAGACAATGGTTTGGTTCACTCAGCATAATTCTGGCTATACTTCTGCAAGTAATTAGCGAACCCGTGTAATTTGGCGCAAATCCTTCACATGTCGTGAAATTGGGCATTCCTTACTAGTTTTTCCTTTTCTGGGTCTGCTCGTACACCATGTGGACCTACGATGCAGCCCAGCACAGGTATCTTAGGGATCCTTATGACGCACTTTTGCAAGTTGACGTACAATTAGATGTCCTTCAAAGTCTGCAACACAGCGGCTAAATCACGCTTGTGCGACTCTATTGCGCTCAGCTCGTCCTGAGCCCTACTATGCACAATACATCGTCAAAGTAATGAGGCACGCATGCGCGGTGTTGACGCATCACGTGAGCCACCACTCGGTCGAATGTTGCCGGTGTGTTTTTTAAATCTTGGGCATCACAAACCACTCCCAAAGCGTACCGCTTGGGGTGCTTACTGCCGTTTTGGCTACATTGGACTCTCTCATGAGTACCTGACAGCAGCAATCCTTTAAATTCAACGCGGAAGAAATAGTTGGCTTTCCCATGGAGTTTAACAAAACATCTTTCCGCGGGATTAGCGTTTGCGCCGGTTTGGTCGCCGTGTTCAGCTTATTGTAAGCATGAACCGCACGCCATCCACCAGTAGCTTTCCGCTCACAAAAGGTCGGACTGCAGTGAGGTGATATGCTCTCACGCACATGTTTTGGCTTGGCTCGCTTGTCGAAGAACTCATCGATAGAATCGACTCGTTCTTTCAGCAACGGCCATTGCCTGGTCACACAATACTTGGTGCCAGGTTTGAGGTCTATTTCGTTGCTGATGCCCCTATCTGCTGGTAGGCGGCTCGGCATTTCTTCGTGGAACACATCGCGATGTTTCTACAGAACCTCAAAGAGCGGACTGTCTCTAAAGGCACCCCAGCCTTAAGAAGCGAATCGTTTCTTTTTGTCCGTTTCTAGGACACTCTCGTCCATTGTGGATGACGAGCAACAGTCCACCAAGTTTTCTTCTGAAACTGGTGTGACTCTGTGGATATTTCTTTCCTTTAATTCGACAAGGATTTGATCCCACGGCATCTCCGGGAGATTAACTATCTCCTCGGCATTTTTAGAGACTTGCCGGGGCACCTCAACTGAGGATGCCTCCACAATTTCGTCTTTGACGGCCTCGAACACATCGTTCGAAGCCTCGTCCTCTTTGATAGGAACTGATCCAAAGGTCACTCATTTAGACGTGCCTTTGATCGTCTTAATCTGTCAGGTCGCTCTCCGAGTAACCACGACCTATGACTGGGAAGCGGGTGTCGTTGCTCTCCTGGCAAACGCACCCATTCTAACCGCACCAGGCTCTAGGCGCTGTATCGGTTCATGCGACGCTTGACTTCCTGTCAGCTCGCCGTCGACTGTCACATGCTTTCGGTACTGTGCAGGACATTCGGACGCACGGCTACTTGTCATCGTCCTTTTCACTACACCAGTTTTTCTTAGCTGGGTAGGAGTTTTTTTCACCTGATTTCCCGTCAGCACACTTCCTACTACACCAAGCTTTAGGCTCTGGGTGTAACGGGGCACCACTAATCGTACTGCTTTAGTACAAGTCCACTTCGCACTGCTTCAGTTGCGAGTGGTGCCTTACAGTGCAAGTCCACTTCGCACTGCTTCAGTTGCGAGTGGTGTCTTTAAGGTAACTAGCTTAAAGAGGGTAAAATGAAAACTGTATTGATATAATTAAGTGTCTCTCTTTCTATCTTGTAAATGCTAACTTAATTATAATCTAATACTAAACATGTAAGTGAATTCTTATCTTATCTTTTCTGTCTGTCTCTTTTGTTTACATCTACAGCTGATTAGTATGCGGGATAAATAGACATAATGGCCTATATTTATTTTATGGATAAGATTTCTAAACATTACTATATAAAGTAATATCCTCAAAAATATTATCTACCTTTTAGATAATATATTAATTAACAACCTTTAAGTGTTAATTTCACGTAACGATACACCCCGTTACACTGACAATGTTTTATTGGTAA
>NC_090614.1:2889962-2898716 GCF_004359215.1 Bremia lactucae | reverse complement strand
CCTCAAAAATATTATCTACCTTTTAGATAATATATTAATTAACAACCTTTAAGTGTTAATTTCACGTAACGATACACCCCGTTACACTGACAATGTTTTATTGGTAAGTATTTATATCATTGAGCTTTTTTTTAATTTTACGATTCGATCTAATGTTTACAAACACCAGGATCATTTGCTGGGCCTTTGAAAGCGTAAAAATTAAAGTTTGGAGTTCAGCATAAATGATTTAGAAATCAAAGGAGCCTAGCGATGAGAAAAGGTGCTTTGAATCATGTACAGTTGGCCAAAATATTGTTCAGATCGCGCGACACGAGAATGGCGCGCGCAGGATCCTTGTAGCTAACATCCACTTATAAATTTCCATTCTGCGATTAAACTCGGTATGTTATTACAATAATTACTTTTCGTTTCTTAGGATAATTTTTGATACCTGTAGACAAATTCCATTTTTAATTGGGTGCCCGCAGCAATTCCTAGTACAATACCATTATCTTCATAATTTTGACTTTTAAGTTCCAATATTACCATATTTGGTAATATCAACACAATAAGACATCATTTCTGTTGATACTGGATAGAAAATCGTTAAGTAGGAACTTAATTTATTCATACAGTTTTACTTTTCTCTATTCTAAAGCCTTAAAATTAATCTTTAGTAGCTAACTAAAACTTCTTAGCTACTTAGAACCTTCTTTGCACGTCATGTACGTGAAGCAACCGAGCCATCCATGTACTGTTGTCAGTACTAGCAATAAATGCAGACTCGCCTGTTCCGGCTTGAACTAGAGTCATAAAATCAGTATGTGAATCGGGTAAGTTTTGTTTTATAGATCGCCCGACCAAGCAATCTCTATATCGGAACAGAAAGACTTCAGTCTTGGATAGTCTTTCATCCACTCTGGAATTTATCGTCCCCCGAGACGACAAGAAAACGAAGGTCCAGAATCTATGGATCTCTCGTATGTAGAGAGCGAGAAACCTCGCTCTTCAAGTCACAAACGCTTGCAAAAATGCAATCTTTGTCAAAAGAAAAGCTTCTACATCTATGAGTGGAGTGCCCCACGCCAAGTGCCTAGGTTCGATCAAAGTCTTCCGCGCAAAACGCGCAAGTCTTCAGCTTACAAGAGGTAGTTGGCGCGATCCGTTTGGTATTTCGCCATCATATATGCTGTAAGATTAGATGATGTGTAGCGTACGTTTTGGCGAGCATCTGATGCTTGACCCCTCCCGCTGCATCACTGACCGCAGAGATAGAGATAATGTTCCGGTTACGAGCGTTTGATATCTTTCTTTTCTTAATAGCTTCATCGCTTGAGTCGCATTGATGTAGATTTTAGAAGTGTCAAGAATACGCCGCATCACCAACTGCAATGTCGGTAGCACAGCCCACCATGTGTCGTCTTGCTTGATGAAGTAGCACTCCGCAGTCTCGATCAAGTATTTGTCATTGAACATCTGTCATCCCATATTCGGTTTAGAGGAATCTCCTTGATTTTTTGGGCCATGTCCATCCACAAAGTCTTGTCCCTGTAATAAATGGACCTGAGTCCAACGAAAACATAAGTCCCATCGAACTTGCGTATTACAAGCTTGCTCTTTCTTGTGTCGGGTGTCGGACTGAGGTACCCTAAGATCTTACTCTGGGTTTTCGCGGCTGGGATAGCTGTTGGTATAAGATCAGTGTCGAGGTGGCGGCTGCGCGCGCTGTGTTTGGCGTCTTGATAAATCCTGGGTCTAAAGCCGTCGCGCCTTTCCATCACAGAGCTCGGTGCCTAATGGAAGTCCGACCAGTCGAGAGCGTCTTGATGGAATTAGTCCGCAAAGACAATGTCGAGCATTGAGTTGAACATACCGCTGTCAACAGCGCCTCGCATACGCTCTTAATCAGCAATCCGTGCCTGCGACGATTCCACCTACTCTATGGGGTCGTCCATGCCGCTAAGCATCGTAAATATCTCTCTAGCGCATTGGTACATTGGTATCCGCGCGCATTTAGTGAAGGAGATACGATTACAGCAGCTTTTTCTTGACTGGTATGTCGTCTTTCTTCTACAATCTTGGCTCAGAGATGAAAGATGACCTTGACTGGTACGGTCAGAGAGAAAATTTGTAGCACTGATATTAAATGATTTTGCTATTATTCTCTTAAGTTATCAATTTACCTTTCTTCTCCCCTCGTGTATCCGAGCAGATTTCTTAGCCGAAGCTGACCACCTCTAACCCTGAAGGCTCTAAGTCGTCAGCCGCTACTTCACCTACCTTACCACGCCAAAAGTCTCTAAATAATATTATAAGTAAAACGGAGCTCCACTTGAGGCATGTTCGTAACTAGTTTGAAACGATTATCTCCATTAGAATAATGCAATTTAATACGATTCTTAGGATCATTTTCATCTCGCGAAATCAGACGAGACGTTGTCTGCCGACCGCATCGCTGGAATTATATGCCTTAAGCAGTAATGGCTTATTCCTAATTCGCGTGAATCTTGATGAGAATAAAAAAGTTGACCTATTCTGTAAATCCTCTTACGGCTTTGATGGATAAGTGACTCCGAGCCACAAAGATCTTGACCAGATATAGCTATAGAACCGGAAGTCAAACTTTTATGCTTCTTGCTATCACAGTCGTGCCGAATACATTTTGGCTTCGTTCTAAAGGATTGGTATTTCTTGAAAAATATCCACTATCAAGTGACTATTTGGAATGTCAATATCCTTTTTTTGGGAAAAGTAGTGTATGATTTTTAATCAAGCAATTCACCTCAAAGGGTTGCATTTGGACCAACTACACCAAACTAGCGTATAAAAATGCTGTGACTACATGTAACGGGCTCAAGTTGCTCTATATTACGCAACCCCCCTTAAGTACACTTTGTGTACTTAAGATGATGGTCAATATTACTTAAATGAAGGAATTAGACCCACCACTTGGGTATGGTTTACATTGTGACCCACCCTTGTGTACGTGATGCATTTAGGTGCATCACATTAGAAGGGACGATGCCTAGCGTCATCCGTGATGACGGCTAGAATCATCCAAGATACGAGATATTAAGAATAATACGCTCGCAATAAATATCACTTTATATCTACAGAGATGCCTTTTATGATTGGTTAAAATAGGTTTTATAATAATACGATTAAAAAAAATCAGCCTGAAAACTACTCCCTAGTTCACAAGTGCGCATGTGGAGCCGGATTATCGCTCCCGTGACGTCACTTAACTAAGGCGTCTAGTTCGTTGGGTGAGGTTGCTTAGGAGCCCACCAACTACCTCACGACACGTGAGAGAAGACGGTCAAACCGCTTCCTCGCTGTGCCAAGGTGTGTGCTTTAAGTAGAGCGTGGCCGCAAAAGACGTGCCCGCCTACACTTGGTAGCACTTGAATTCCTTCCCACGACCTGCATCTCTGAGCATGTCAGTGAGGATTGGCCTCAATATTGATTAGGCTCTTTTCCTTCGCCTCTCCGAACATCATCGATAGGTGGCAGAGCACTTGGCACGGGAACTTGGTAATCAATCCCTGGCGAGGCTCTAAAGTAGTCCTCCTAAGAAAATTGTTGCTCAGTTGGAGCAGATTTAAGTGTTCGAGCTCGGACAGCAAAGGGTCCGTCCGAGGCGCAAAGTCATGCTGCGACAAAGTCTGCCTTTTAGACTAAGGATGAGTTTAGGCGAGAGCAGGCTCGGAGCGAGGCTCTCAACAGGACTGTTGAGATGCTCTCTGCCCGGCCACATCTGCAGAGGCTTATTCGGATGGACCCGCCCAAGTTCGATGAAATTGCAGCGCACACCATTGTTCACTTGCTGTTAGCAGGGAAGCATTGTGGTGTAGCGCAGCTCATCGAAAACGACATCCGGATGGTGACGTTCGCCATGTAGCACCTGCACTGTACGGCTTTAGATGGGCTTACACGCCGCTTGTGGCATACGGAAAGGCTATTCCTACATGGGCAATCTTTATGGAAAAGATTTTTTCCATGTAACTATTCGTATATTATAAAAAATGTTGATACACCTGACAATAAAACTAACTCGTCTAACTATAAGAAATATATTTAGGGAAAGAACACTTTTATTTGAATTTTTACTCCAGGTAAATCTATTATGCCACCTCTCGAAACTAAGTGATCTAACCATGAACAGATTGAGAATTAGGCGTCGAAAATCGAGGTGTTGCTTTAGGCGCGCTTTTTGGGGCGCGACAGGCGAAGTGATCCTGCAAGAGTATGTGCAGGAGATGCGCTCGCTGTCGGTATCTATTACCGTAAGTCCGATTTTGGAGCCTATTAAGTGCTCACGTTTATCAACGGACTACGGCATGGCTTATCGCGATAGACCCTTTTCAGAAAGGTGCCGTTGACGATGGAAGAGGCAATCGAAATTGCCTTCGTTGAGGAGCAATCCGACAGCAGTGCCTCGGCGACAGCTTGGCATAAGCCGTCGGCCGAGAGGACAGATGCCACTCCCATGGAGTTGGGCAATGCAGACGTTGTCTGTTATAAATGTGGCAAAGCGGCCATATGACGGCTCGCTGCTATGCCAGGGTCCCTGCTGGGGCAAAGAAGCCCAGCAAGAGGACTCCCTTCCCAAAGGGCGATGGCAAGAACCAGCGTGCGAGACGCATGAGTTCTGCATCGACCACTGAGGGATCGGGAAATGCAGGAGCGTAGTAGGGGCTGGATGCCCTACTGACGCGGACTCTGGAGCTATCACTGAGTTTAGATTTATCAAACAAATGGGTAGCATAGTCCCTAAGGTATCGAAATTTCGGACCTCAATCATGCTGATCTAGATCGCTCGAGTACGAGGCTATGACCATGTGATGACCTTCCTTGTGGATCTTGGTGCATCACATAATTTTGTTAAACTCGCGGCCCTAAAACAGAGTCGGGCGGTTTTTGAGTCGCTTTGTCAGGATGACAAGCCAGAAAAGAAGACCGTTCATTTAGCGAACGCCGATCTCGCAAAAGTATGAGGGAGTTCAAGTTGAACTCGCCTTTAGCCTTAGTGACTTCTCATGTAATTTAGAAACTCACAGTGCTAGGTATGGAGAGTCCGTATGACTCATCCTAGGCATGCCATGGTTGGCAAAACACCATCCATGGATAGACTCGCGTGCACGCACAAGTGCGAACTCTACGCAGATCATCGGAAAGGATGTGTTCCTGCAATAGGCATATGCAACTGATGTCGTGTCAGACGCAGTTGTGGGTGCGTTGACGAGATGTCAAACATCACCGAGTCCTACCCAGTGTAACGGGGTGTATCGTTACATGAAATTAACACTTAAAGGTTGTTAATTAATATATTATCTAAAAGGTAGATAATATTTGGGGGATATTGATTTATATAGTAATGTTCTGAATTCTTATCCAGAAATATATATTGACCATTACATCTATTTATTATCAGCTGTAGAGATAATCAAAGAGAAATACAGATAAGAATTCAATTACATGTTTAGTATTAGATTATAATTAAGTTAGCATTTGCAAGATAGAAAGAGAGACACTTAATTATATCAATACAGTTTTCATTTTACCCTCTTTAAGCTAGTTACCTTAAAGAGAAGTCTTCCTCTGCACGTACTAGTGTACGTGAAATAACGTAGGGCACCACTCGCAACTGAAGCAGTGCGAAGTGGACTTGAACTGAAGCAGTACAAGTCGTAGTACAAGAAGAGTATTTTACCCATACAATAGATTTACCAGAACAACGGTTCACCAACCGAAGTGTGCCCCATTACACACTCCTCCATCAGACTGTTGACACCGATGACAAGATTCGCTTTATTTATTTTTTGAGGTTGGAATATAAACAGCTAACCGTTCGGTTGGGTTCTGCATTCCTTTGTCTGATGGCAACTAAGCGTCAGCCCCAGACTCTTAGCTCCTTCCTTAACGATGAGAAGATGGTGGACTATGAAAGTCACGCTCTATTGGAGCGTCGCGACCAGCGAGCTCCTTCGGCGTCCTCGACTTGGGCCCGGAGGTCTCGATGATCAAGCTGCGACCTGTAACTTTTTTGAAGTGCTCTTCCACACTAATTGGAGTGAATCGATATCGCTGTGAGCTTTTGCTTTCGCAATGTCTGCAGCTTGACGACGAGCTTATTCCTCTCTGAGGATTGCCTGCTCTTAATCTTCGTCGAGCGCACTCGTAATTATGTTGGACTCAGGGTATGGTGTCCTGCGCAATGTAGCAAAAACATCCGCGGTACCACGTTCTGGGAACGGATGTGGGGTCCGACGATATTCGTCCACACGAGAGGTGTGTAGGAGCCGCGCTCCTTTTCCCCATCCTCTTCATGAGCGATACCTTACAAAGTAACATCAGTATTTGACGCGTTTGCGTGATCAGGCCCGTGAGGCTTCGGTGACCTCAATGAGAGAAATTCCGATCGTCCTGTTTCCAATGAAAACAAAAAGTGAAAAGGATGGGCCAAACTCTCAGTGAAGGTATTGATGCTTTAAAAGCGCGAGATGCCACTTCCTCGCGAAGGCTTTGCTCGGATTGAGGGCTCTTTTGACGCGATCCAAAACCTTCTGTCAACGTTGGAGCGTCAACAACCTCGTTTAGAGGGCCTGCTGGACATCCCGGTGAGGATACACTAATCTGCGCCATGGCCGCCTGTCTCGGCGGAAGCGCCTTCCCAATAAAGCTTAATCAAGCCCACGTAGAAATCTGGGTCTTGTGAGTAAGGTTTAGCGTGTAAGCTAGGCCCTTCTTGGCCACCACCCCAAATGGTCCAATAAAGCGCGGGCGCAATTTGGTCTTGAAGGTCGCGAAAACCAAGTTTGTAGGTAGGTTCTTAGCTTTTAGCAAAATTCGATCTCCGACCGCATAAGAATCAATACAACTTCTGCCTTTGGCATCCGCTTGTTCTTTGTGTTCGTCTTGGCTATCAGCCATCGCGTCACGCACATGTCTTAAGACACTTAATCGCGTTGCGAAAATTTCGCTTACTTGTTTCCGAACGGTAACAGGGCTGATATCAGCAAGCCTATCGGCTAATTCTTCCCCGCCAAGCCCTGAACCACGTAGTGGTATCGTTAACGGAACGCGTGGGTGTGTGAGAACGTTTACGTAGAATGGAGTATAGCCGATAGAGGCATGTAAAGCGTTAATTAACGCAACTTCACTTCCGGGAGTAGTGTGCTCGAGTGCTTTGGTGTCTCAGCACACACATTGCGCAGAACGACTTCAATGACGCGACTGACACGTTCAGTTTGACCATCGGTCTGCGGATGATCCGCTCTGGACATGTTAAATCTGGTGCCAAGCACTCCAAAGATCGATATCCAGTATTCACCCGTGAAACGGAAGTTTTGTTCAGAGGCAATTGCCGCAGGCAAACCGTGTTGTCAGAACGCGTGATCAATAAACAGCGTTGCTGTGCCTTCACCATCAATGATATCCGGCACAGCTGCTAAATGAGCCGTTTTGCTTAACCGGTTAGAAAAAATCATGATGCCTGTGTTACCGGCAGAATCTTTCGGTAGGCCAACCAAAAAATTCATTCCTATGGACTCTCAACACCCTGTGGGTTCGGGTAGACTGGCCAGTGGCGCAGCAGCGTCAGCCGAGTTTTTGACCCGTTGGCAAGTTTCGCATGTGCGAACGTATGTGCATACCCTTTTGTAAATCTTTGAATCACAAATAAATCTAGCTCACGGAGCCATAGCTTCTTCCTCTAACGAGATGACCACTAACAACAGTATTATGTGCCTCATAGAGGATTCGAAACGTTAAATCCTCATCCTGAGGAACAACGATGCGCAGAGTATATGCAGCATCTGTGTAATTAAGCAACATGCCGTTGTCGATAAAAAATCGATGTAAGCTCGCACGCATTTGCCGACAATTTAATGTCCGACTCAGTGCTCTTAAGAGCTCGCAGCAGAGCTGCGCACTGGTCATCCTTGACGTAAGCCGAACAAATTAATTCAGTTATAGGTGACGTTATAGTCGTTAAATGAGAGAGCGCATAATCCAGCCTGCGTGATACCGCACAGCCAAAGTATTCTGCTTGCCAGGCTTATATTCCACTTCAAAATTGTATTCGGCAAAAAATTAAAGCCATCGAGCCATTTTCTGAGAGAGATGGGGCGACTTAGCCGCATTTAGGTTTCGCAGAGCAAGAATCGTGGCATGGATAAGACTATCCTTAATTGCTTCAATAGCATCACTTTCGGTGATAGTCCAACATCTTTATAAGGAGATTAAATAATGGCCTAGCCATATCAGCGCAATTTTCGCTATATTTGTGCAAGTAGGTGGCGAGGCCCAACCACCTACTTAAATCATTTTAATTGTTAGGAACCGGTCAACCAACTATGGTTCTTACCTTAGCGGGATTCGCTTTAAGGCCTCGCTTCCCAATGAAGCACTCTAAAACGGGAATTTCTTCTGCGCCAAAAATGCGTTTAGATGCATTGGCACACAATTTATTTGTAGAGCACTACTAGCAAATGGTCGATGTGAATTTTTTCCACATCCGGCCGACCTTGCTCCGCACGATTATGGACAAAAATGTCATTAAAATAAGTCTGCGTATAGCTAGAAACTAGATAAGGGTGGAAAAGTTGCGCCACTAGACATTTAAATGGAGCCGGGGCGTTGGAGAGCCCTTGCGGCACAACGAACCATTCCCATAGCATACCGCTTGGGGTGCTAATTGCTGTAAGCGGGATATCGTTAGCTCGCATGAGCAGTTGGTAATGACCATCGATTAAGTCAAGGGCACTGTAC
>NC_090614.1:2876911-2889862 GCF_004359215.1 Bremia lactucae | reverse complement strand
GGCGACTGTTCCATCCTCCCCGAGTCGGCCACTTCGTCCGACTCGCACTCGTAGTCGACCTCCAAAGAGGGGTCGCGTAAACGTGATGAATCACTACGTGCACTCGCAACATCTAGTGTTGCGCGAGAAGAAGATGCTACGGCAGACGGAACGTAAGTCTTCCTCTGCACGTACTAGTGTACGTGAAAAACCGTAAGGCACCACTCCCAACTGAAGCAGTGCGAAGTGGACTTGTACTGAAGCAGTACAAGTCGTAGTGCCCCGTTACACCGATCAACAGCTTAACCGGCTCGTTACTGGAACCGCAACTGTTGTCATCATGTACAAGATGAATAGCAAGCAGCATCATACTGAATTTCGTGCCATTGTTTTAAAGCAACTCCCCAAGCATTGGCAGGAATCACCAAGTTCATCATATGATACCGCACTGACACTTTTTCAACAATTTCAATTTGAAAAACTACCTGCTGGCGTTAAAAATGATCAATATGAATTGAATCGCCTCGAATCTTGGAAAGCTTTCATTGATCTTGCATACGGAAAACAGACATCCATCCCAGTGTCTTAGCTAAATGACATTGTCAAACAAGGTAACGGCGCTGTTACTTATGCGATGTTGGAACACTCCTGGGCGGTTGTCCTGTGGCACGAGCAGGCTACGAGCGCGAAGGAACTCGAAAAAAGTGTAATTCTTTGAGCATAACTGGTACGTCAAAGACAGCATACGCATATGTTATTTACAAATAGACAATTTGCTTCATCATCATCAATAGCGAGTAGAAGGTTTAAGCAAAACGACAGTTGTTGAATCAGTAATGACGCCCAGTTTTCTTGTTCATCGCGAGACGAGACAGATTGTCACAAGTTCATAAATGTCCACCAATTCACACATTGTAGACGACGCTATGCAGATCGGTATTGCCATAAAAGGTATTGCTAACGGAATATCTGGCTCGCGCAGTATTGGTCAAGTGAGTTTCCATTTGGCAGTAACATATCTGAGTGTTCATTGTACCTTCAAGAGAGAAGCAATCGTTTTGACAGGTGAGTCGAATGAAAATACGAAATTGCATCAGTCTGACACGTCGTGTTTGTCTACTCTTGTTAATAATCGCACTTCCGAAGGAAGTGCTTTACTACGTGAAATCCAACGAAAAAGCAGCCGGTAAGGTATTTTCTTCATTAGGAGCCATAAATTTTATTCTGTGGGTCCTAGGCACAAAGACATGTAGTCTACGGTATTGTTGACATATTTCTTGAAATTGAACCCTTGGAGACCGAATCTATGGGTGCGCTTATTTAATTTTAATCATTTGATGGCGCAACGCGCTCTATGCAACGCGTACCGTAAAAAAACTGTTCTCAAGCTTAGCCTCTTTCAACATTTTTCGGAACTATGCGCTAAGCGGTGGCAAAACTCGAGCAAATAAACTTAGAGTGCAAGCTATTGGCATCTCAAGTGCGCTTTCTGAGCAATTGCGACCGGAAAGGACAAGATGATGAAATCCTGCCACTTTTTCCATTTAATCGGTATTGGATCAGAAACGAGCTCAGCATGGGCCTACAAAAGATCCCAAATGCGCATAAAGCGGCACTCACGCACCATCTGCATCCTGGTCGTAATCCAAATTTGACATGACAGTCTTCATTTTTCAATTTCGTGTTAAGAAGTCACACGTGAATTCACGCTGTGAGTGCCAAACTTAAGCCACTGATGGCGCTCTGCTTTCTCGTCCTCCAACTAAGCTATCATGTGGTGACATGCTTGAACATGGCTGCCTCCACTGGAGACGCCCCTCCAAGCGACAACTTTTTGAAGAATCTGCGTCAAGGCCATCTAATCGGCCCTCCACCTCTCAGAGAGTCCTATTTAGACAATCTGCCGCAAAGCCCCCACGTCGAAGAGGATAGATATATTGAAGTCGATTCGCCTGATGCTTTGGTGAAGAAAGTGGCTTTAGCACTTAAATTTTCATTAAACTTTCCTGAGCATGAAAAAGCTGGATTATTGGATGGTTTTCGTAGCTTCTTGCTCAAAAAAGTGAACAATGTCGACAAAGCAACCGTATCTTTCCGATCGAATGTCAGAGATTCCCTGAAGATGAATTCCCCTGATTACACGGAATTTCTCAAATGGTGCGTCGCAATTGAGCGAAGCCTTCCAGGACGTCCAGAAAAAGCATATGCCATCATGAGCGTTGTACTCTCCAAAGAGCTTGGAAACTGGCATGCCGCACGTGTTTTGGTGGGTTTGAAGGAAATAAACCTTTTTAGATCCCAAAAAGTTTTTCAAGCCCTCCTTCACCTTTGGCAAATCAAAGAGCTGAACTTGGCCGCCTTGCTGTCAGAAGTAGAATTGGGATTGCTTGATACACCGAATAAAGTTATAGAAACTTTTCTTAATCCCGTGTTCGCTGAATGTTTCGAGTACGCTTACGATATGGAAAGAGCTGGAAAAGAGTCAGTATACGACTCTCTGATGGTTGTATTAAAGCAATACAACCTTGACAGCCAAATGGATAATATTATTGCTGCTGGTGTTGAAAGACTGCATCATGCTGTGACAAGTGAAGTCGAGAAACTACGTCGGATACTTCATTACTTGGTATTTCAGTTGAACAAAAAGACCAATCCAATTCCGATTCTCGAATCATTTATAATTCCACACGGGAGTTCCAATGCTATCTCAAGGACTTATGACCGACTTGCAAAAGCATGTCATCCTCATGGAAATGACGAGGCCAAGTCCGAGTGGCTGATCAACAGTTTAACCGGCTCGTTACTCGAACCGCAACTGTTTGTCATCATGTACAAGATGAATAGCAAGCAGCATCATACTGGATTTCCCGCCATCGTTTTAAAGCAACTCGCCAAGCATTGGCAGGAATCACCAAGTTCGTCATATGATACCGCACTGACACTTTTCCAACAATTTCAATTTGAAAAACTACCTGCTGGCGTGAAAAATGATCAATATGAATTGAATCGCCTCGAATCTTGGAAAGCTTTCATTGATCTTGCATACGGAAAACAGACATCCATCCCAGTGTCTTTGCTAAATGATATTGTCAAACAAGGTAACGGCGCTGTTACTTATGCGATGTTGGAACACATTTGGGCGGTAGTCCTGTGGCACGAGCAAGCTACGAGCGCGAAGGAACTCGAAAAAAGTGTCATTCTTTGAACATAACTGGTACGTCAAAGACAGCTAATTATTCGCTTTTTCTAACCATTTAAAAATATACCAGGAAGCAAAAGTCCATCATAGCCACCTGCCAAGCTAGCAAGTTCAATGAGTTTGATCATTGCAGCGAACAATTCTGCACACTTTTCCACAATTAAGCGTTTTTCCATTTAAAGCTTTTATTCAAAACATTTCTAAAACGAAATTAAAAGAGCTCTTTATTAATTATACACTATTATTTGATATTTGAATATGCACCCGAAATGAATTCGTGCAGATAATTGAGTACACTTCGGTTGCTAATGTGCTACATTTTACTTTATGGGTCAATTACCCTTTTTTTAAGTTAGGGATTATCATTTGAGGTTGTTCACGGGGTCACTTTTAAATTCTGGCACTTAAAACAAAAATGAAATCTTTGTAGTAATCAATATAATTTTAATTCTACGCATGTGTCGGCTGTTTTTTGTCTGGAGAGAAGGTTACTGGAATTATTCCCATCTTCTGACACATTTGGCAAAGTTGAATTGATAAGGGGCCAGCCACTTCTTTAATGTAACGAGGTGTACCGTTACATAAATCAAATTTCATAAAAGAGGAATAATGAATATTATTTCCTATAAGAGAAATAATAAATATTATTTCCTATTAGAGAAAAATGAATATTATTTCCTATAAGAGGGATATTGAATATTATTTCCTATAAGAGAAAAATTAAATAGAATTTAAATTAGGCAACTGCCACATTCCCACCAGTTTGCTATTTATACCCCCCAACCCATAGCCAATTAGAACGCATAACAATATAAATGCACCTCCCTTATCCAATCAGAACGCATAAAATATGAATAAATGCATCCCGCGTCAGTATATTTTTTCGTGTCACGATAAATAAATAATTGGTTTTGCTTTTTTCTGTTCTTACGCACTACGCCACTCGGAAGAATGGCGTCTGGAATTGCACGTTCACATCGCGCAAGTGATTACACGTCTCTGTGTCATTGCGCTTACGGTTAAATTTTATGCTTCATGTCGACGCTATTGCTCGAAACAAAACACGGAATAAAGGTATTTAAATCCAGCGACTTGTGTTTCGTTGCAAAGCTGATGATTTGTCCAATTCATTGTTGACGGAGTTTCCTCTTCTTTCGACGCTTCATCGGGCAACGAATCTTACCCATAATCGATTTCCAATCCGAGCCTTCCGAATCGCTCGAGCCGCTGTTTTCTTCGTCCTCTTCCGACGCACCAGTTTACTTGCTTGAGCGTATAAGAAATTAAAAAATAGTTTGAATTAAGTCGGATTCGTCTAACTAAGTCGAATAGATTGTCACTATTAAATTGTTGACATGATGCTCTTCCAATTCAAATTCTTAGTGCCCATTCTGAAGCAAATATCAACATCATATAGCCACTTTTTCATTTGTTCATTCTCGCTCATGGACACTGCACTCACGTCGAAATTCTTCAATACAAACACTATGTCAAAGTTCATAGAAGAAAACATGACTCGTTCAAAGTGCACGTGTTCGCCTTCGTCAAATAAAATGATAAAGAACGACACGTCATGAGACTCACGAGACAGTGATGCGCATCCCATAAGCCCGGGCGTCTGATCCGGAAGATCAAACAGCACAAAGTTCCAATGAAGCTCCAACAATGAAACGGGGCACCTTTCACTAGTACTGACCAGTACTAGTTAAACATTCACTGATTACAGTGTAGGTAGGGTGCCTCGAAACTACACGTACTCAAGAGCACAGAGGAACGTTTCTAGGTAGCTAAGGGTCTTTAGCTACCAAAAGGTAATTCAGTGGATTAGAATTAGGGAAAAATAAAACTGTATCAATATAATTAGTTTCCAACGTAACGATCTTCTATCTACACTGAACTTAATATCTAACTAAGTATGGCCCCTCTTTGCTCATCGCACAGTCGTGTCTTGAAACGATTGGCGGGTTTGATTTAGACTTAAAGCAATTAATTAATAGAGCTAATCTCTTGTTGCATCAATAATTTCAAATTTCTTATTATTGGAACTATTCAAGTCAACATTATTTCTTCTTTGCTTATTTCCTCTTATAGGAAACGACACTTATGGAACGGGACACCTTGTTTCAGGCACGCTATCCATTTTGTAAAAAATTATTTTCTAATTTCAATCGGGTCGTACATCGACCGCCGTCGATTGTCCAGTGTCTGGGACCCTTCGATCACTTCCGTGTAAACTGCTTTACTTCTTCTTGCCAATCATAATGTGAATTGCTCGAATGAATATGACTAATTTCTTGTCACGCGGCTGAAAATCGCGTACTTGACATTTGCATACATAATGTCGAGTTTTTAATTGTTGTTGGTCGTATATCGAGCTCCATTCGAGTGTTCTTTGAGCGTGCCGTGGGTCTTGCATCGAGTCAAGTGCGGCCGTGCCGGCGGATCAACGACTGAACACGACGATCTCGCGTGAGAATCAAGTCTTCTTGAACAACCAAAGCCGAATCTGCTCCCGTTGCTTCAGCTGCTTGACACGCTTCTGGACTTTTGAATCAAGCGAGGTGAATTATTTTAATTTTGTATGTTCGACGATGAAATCCGATTCATTGATAAACAACTCATTTGGAGACATTCTTGATCGTAGAGATGTGAAATGGCTTGGGAACGCTATTGACCGGCAGAAAAACTGCCTCAGCATGCATGTCGACCTTCACTTGACGCTCGCGCAATTCGTACGGGTACTGTTGACGATCCGCTTACGCCCAAATACGTTATTCTTTTTTGATATCATCCAACAAGTCGGGATTATGTTTATAACGGGGCTAGCTGCCTTATGTAACACAAGCATTAAGTACAGTCAACGAAAGGTCAATCACTTCATGTGACGCAATTTGACCTGGCACTCGGGCATGGTTCATTTACTGATCCACCCTTCCGTATGTGATGCACAGGTGCATTCTTATTGAAATTGATGACGTCGCTAACGTCATCCGCGAGCTGAGGATTCAGAACAGTACGCTCGCCATGTAGAGATGCACGTCTTCAGAGATAGCATCTACTGATTGGGTAAAAAGGTTTTGTGTTTGTTTCTATGTAATATTAATCAGTCTTAAACCTTCTTCTTAAATAACAACTGTGTGTGGGAAGACGGACAAACCACTTCTGTGACGTCACTTCTTTTAGTACAATGGGAGTAGCAGGTGGCTCCCGAGCGCCTCTGGCATGTACAACGGTTCCCCTTTTCGGGTCAGCTTTTGCAAATATTGAAGGAATCCGTATTTATAAAGTGGACCACCCAAAGCCGATGTGAGTGTCTACATAATGGTCTCGAAAACTTTTACAACGGACACTAGATACTCACACCCGGGAGTGGCTACTAATACTCTTCAGCGGGACAGTCATGCGCACTTAGCACCTTTAGTTGACAATGCGGACGACGGGAAGCACATGAGAGATTGTATATGGTGGCGATAAACTTTTAAAACTCTGTGATCCCAAGAGAAAATAATTGACTAAGCCAACACATAATATGCTCCCAGCTCTTTGATCACGAGATAGTGGACATGGCCGGCGGGGGGCCACAACAAGATCTACGCTGCCGAAACTCCGAGCGCACATCCATTTATTCGACTCAACGTCGTATATAAAATTGGTATAACGTTGAGACGCATCACGCGGATTGCAAGATTCTTCACGACTGGACTACAACCAGCAAAGGAGCAGCTTCAGCTTATACACCAAGCCAGATTACAGGATCAGCTTTTACAACAGCTCAATCGTACCAATATCACCGAGGCAGATGCATTTCGAGGTACACTAAGTGCTTCAAGATTAACAGAAATGAATCGAAATCATACCAACTCACCAAGCAGCGGACAAATGGGTGATCACGCAAAATTTTCTCGGGTTCAGGAAGAATACGCGATAAGGGTGACTGACAGCTTGGTAAAGAAAACCGGTACGAGAGCGGGCAACGACAGAAGAAACAGAGGAACTACGAACGATATGGCGAGGGTTATGGGGCATGCGGAATAACACGTCACCTGGGTCAGCTACCGTATTTGGAGCAGAGTCCAGCATTTCAGCGGAAGTGGGGATTTTGTTAACGCCTAAAGCAGCGAGTAAATCAACAAGCTCAAACGATTCGATTTGGGCCATAAGGACGATAGGAGTGGAAATCGCAGACATGACCATCCTAAATATCTATGTGGCGAATGTCAGGGACGAATGAGAAGATGTTTTCGCCAGGTTGCACTCCTGGAGCTTTCCTTAGGCGAATATGGTATTGTTGGGGGACTTTAATAGCGTCCAAGATCCGCAACTAGATCGCACGGGGGACAAAAGAGCGAGTAGACCGTAGACCAGAGAGCCCGGCAGTAGGCCAGCTACTCGAAACCCTCAAGCTGACGGATGCACGCTAGAGAAAACCGATGACCGGTTGGATCACTTTATTTACTGGGTAAGAGAGACGGCCAGTAGGTTAGACATATTTTTTGCTCCAGAGGAATGGGAATTCCAAGTGCTCTGGGTATCGGCTACAACACCACCGCAATACCCGGATTCCCAAGCTGTCATATTATACTTACGGGGCCTGACTCAAGAACCAGTATGACCATTTCCCACAAGGATATTGTGCCCGATCAGGACGAAGAGGGCGGACCAAAAGCTTGAGAAACTTTTGGACGACATAGATAGTATGGAAATCGGACGGGAATGACAACCAAGAAGTGGGACGCCGATGTGGCGGAATGTAGGAACTGTATCACCTGAGTTAAACGAAAAGAGCGCCAGCGGCGGAGGCGCTTCAAACACAAAGTACTTTGTAAAGAAACAAGATGGTTTAATACGCGATAACAATGTATAGAAACCAATATGGAGGAAATCAAACAAATGGTACGGGTAGGAGATCAGCTACGGCGATCAACAGAACGGTTTGTCCTATAAAAGAGTTCCCGACTGGGAATGTGACCAGAATGTAACTAAAGTCTGTGCGCGTTACGGAAACCAGTTCAACCGAAGGATGACAACAGCAGACAACTTCGCCTTGGAATGGGCAACAATTCTGGGAAAACGTCACCGCGCAGTACGGACAAGGACCTAGCAGAGGTATTTTAACTGTTCGCGTCCATACCAATGGAGCAGCGGTACACCGAGGACGATAAAACCCTTCTGCTTCAGCCAATTACGGAAGTGATCAATGTAGAGTGACCCAATAAAGTTGGCTGGGCAAGATAGACTAAAGAATGACTTCTATAAGGAAACCGCGGCGCTTATGGTACCCGCCCATGTCACTGTTTGAACCAACTCCTAGAGGGAGCTTCGTTGCCGCCATCCTTTCTAGAGGTGCCGATCATGCCGTTGCGAATAAACGAAGACTGTAATTTACTATCGAACCATCTCGTTATTACAGACGAGCTACAAGATATTTAGTAAAGTTCTCGCAGCACGAGTTCAAACATAATACCAAGGATTTATCAGTGAATTCCAACAAGGGTTCGTCAATGGCAGACGAACGCAGACAATGGTTATTATGATGATGGCCCAGCTTTTAACTGCGATCACGGATCCCGACACCTCAGCAACGGCCAACCGGTGCATCCTGTTGTTAGACTTTCAAAAAGAATACGATACAGTCAATCGCGAGTTTCGATATGAATCACTAAGACAGTTTGGCTTCAATGAATCAGTCGTGGAGCTAGTACAGAGGGTGCATACGGGGATACAAGCAATCTTCCTAGTCAACGGCGAAATCTCCAGGCAATCCCACAACGACTTGTACTGCTTCAGTACAAGTCCACTTCGCACTGCTTCAGTTGCGAGTGGTGCCTTACGTTATTTCACGTACACTAGAACGTGCAGAGGAAGACTTCTCTCTAGGGTAACTAGCTTAAATAGGGTTAAATGAAAACTGTATTAATATAATTAAGTATCTCTTCTATCTATTATGTAAATGCTAACTTAATTATAATCTAATACTAAACATGCAATAGAATTCTTATCTTATCTGTATCTCTCTTTTGTTTACAACTACAGCTGATTAGTCTGCGGAATAAATTATTATAATGGTCGATACCTATTTATGGATAAGAATTCTGAACATTACTATTTAAAGTAATATCCTCCAAATATTATCCACCTTTTAGATGATATATCAATTAACAACCTTTAAGTGTTAATTTCATATAACGATACACCCCGTTACAGCTCGGGCATTCGACAAGGTTGCCCTCTCGCCACGCTTTATTTTTATTGGTAGTGGAAACACTCGGGCTCACGGTCAAGCAAGACCGACAATTACAAGGGATGCGCATAGTCTTCCATGATCGAGCCTCTCGAATGGCACGAACTTTTGAGATTGTATGCCAATTCGGCAGCCTCTCGGGGCTTTAAGTACAACCCACCAAGAGTAAACTTCTTGTCCTCTACAGATCAGTTACTCAACGGACCTAGGAAGGAATAAAAGTCGTGGAACCGACGGACACGACACGCTGTCTCGGCTATGAATTAGGGACTGGCGGTCAACAAAAACGGTGAACTTCGCATGCGGAAGATCCAAAGACTCCTAACGGCGACTTAATTACTGAATCAGGAACCAAGAGGATCTCCGATCTTTCAATGGGACAGCCGATCAGCCATTGGGTTCTCCGGCGCTTATATCCTGGCTCAGGACATTTCAGAGATCTTGCACATAAAATATGTAAATAGACGATCTATTCCTCACTTTCAATTATTGATGTTAAAGTATTCTGAATTGAACGAAACTACAATGAGTTTTCTCGCAATAATAATAAAATTAAAAAAAAACTGTTTAGACCCGATTGCACACTTATTTTCCTTTCGCTGCTTCATCAACCAAAAACTCCGACAGCATTTCTGCAAAACTCTTGTCTCCAATTGTTGACGGATCGACAGCCGCCTGAGCATTCTCTTCTGGAGCTACGAATTCGAGAATCGACGAGATGAGTCCCCCTCCACCATTCCCTTCGATAGGATGGCATAAACCAACTCGGCTTTTTTGTTCCTCGGTAAAGTCCTGCAAAGATTAATTGTCGCAGGTCAGCAATGTCGGCGATGTCATGTAAGCACACCGCACCATCATTCGCGCCATGAGGTGCAATACATCACTCTTTTGCACACGACTAATATATGCCACCTAAATATATATGATCACGCTTCTAAGAAACAAGTCCAAAAAATAATTTGCGTACCACCAATTGCGCCGCAAGCCTTTTGTCCAATACTTCGCGATCCGAATAATATTGCATTGTCGAACTCTCGAGAGCCTAGCCACCATATTTTAACAATAAAATGCATTCTAATCAATCTTTGGACAAAGAAACAAGAAGGATTTTTTTACCTCGCGAAGCTGCTCACACTCGCGTGTTTTCTCTGCTAATTTGGCCAATACCCGCTGATAATCGTTCGCAATACCTTCACTAGGCTCAAGAATTGCCTGTTGCGATTGCAATTCTTGCTTTGCCCGTTCAAGTGCTGCTTCCATGGCAGCAACACGTTCTTTTTGCACCTTGCTATTCATTTGAAATCGGTGAAGGACGCCTTCAAGCGCATTCAAGTCCTTTTGCAGTCTCTCGGCATCTTTTTGCGCCACAGCCTTGTCCGCTTCTGAAGTAGCCAATTGAGCCTCTAAATCATATATCTGCTGACTCGCAATCGAGCATGCGTGCTCGTCTTTATTCGCGAGCAACGTGGCCATTTTAATCTCATTCGTGGTTTTTAAAGTCTCCATTTCGGTCAGTAAAGTCATATATCCCTGTTCATATTCAGCAGCTCGCGAATGAGCAACACGCTCGTGCTCTTGCAATGTCTCATTTGCAGCTTTCAATTCTTCCAGCTGCTTCCGCATCAAAACCAAGGCTTCTTCATGAGTTTGACACTGTGTTGCATTGATAGCAGTCGAATGAACAATGCTATAATAAAAGATACTTTAATACCAAAATATTGCTCACATCATGGTTACCTTAAGTTGAGATTGCTGTAACTCATGTTCAAGTTGATTGTGACCGAGATTCTGACCACGTAACCCTTCATTGCTTAAAGTTCCATCCTGTTGTTGAGAAGCGTCGAGTCTTTCAATTGTAATCTTTTGAGCAGCAAATTCAGCATTTTAAAAGTTGTATTTTAATATGCCTTCTAAATAATAATATTTCTATTGATGTAAAGCAAACCTGTGCTTCCAAAGGTCTTCCGGGGTTCTGGTGCTCCGCTCTTTCGGTCTCAAGCTCGCGAATCTATAATGTATAACTAATCGTCAATATTGTGTTTTTGATTGATTCAAGTCAATTCTTGTTGTGATACTTTTGCTTCTAGAGTCTCGTTTTGTTTTTTTCGTTGTAAGAGGGCCCGCTCAAGCTCACATATGTATTGCTCCTGCTCGTCGTCTTCGTTATCACTTTTTAAAATATTGGAGGATACATGTTGAGAAGGAGCTTCGACGGCACTTAATCGGTCCTGAAGCTGTTCGTGGCTCTCGCACTCCTGTTTGTCGCCCTTCTCGGGCGCTACGATGTCAGCTATGCCTTCGGATAGACGGGACCACATTGGAAACACGTAGCGAAATTTATTTGGTGGCTTATACATTAATTTGATGTACAGTCCTTAATGTCTTTCAAACTTAATTTTACCGTCGATAGAAAGAAGCAGTTGCGATCAAGGACAGAAAAACGCAAACCTGACATGACTGACATGTGTTTTGCAACATAAGGCAATGTCAATTCACGCTTTTATGTAATCAGGTACACTCTCCGCAAACCGCAAATAGACGTCAATACCTCTTTCACCAGCATAGGTATATTAGACGAGCTCGAGGCCGCAGATTCTTCAAACCAACCATTGCAGCACTTATTATAAATTAAAAAGACGCAAGGATTTGTTGAATACTCAACAAAACGCCGTGCTTTAATGCACAAACAGTATTTTCCATGTCTGCGGCAGCAGCTTTTGCTGTGACAGCAGTAAGCAGCTGTTACCGTCAGCAATGATGAGCATGGAAACGATCGACACCTCAATGCGCGAGTATAATTAACAATGTAGCTATATCCCACGCACCAAAATGCGAGCGAATCAGCGAAGCACGTCGTCGCCAAAAGAGGTCAATTTGCCCTTGAATCTCGTACACGTCCCTGAGCTTATCTGGCTTCCATGTCCATACAAATGGCAAGTGTATTCATTCCCTCCTATGCACCCCTTCGGCTTGAAGTTCGTCTGATTATTCCTCATTCACTCCTTTTCTCATTGGTCAGACCATCATTCTTCGGTTTGATCGGCGTCTCCCAGACAGCAAGGACACCACGCCGTCGCCAATGGGTACGCCTGAGGTTACACTCTTTAATAAGTCCTTAACACTTACGCTATGATCTGTTATGGCGCAGCCGATCCAGGAATGTAGGTCTTTGTTTCTCGTAGCCCCTTAATTACGGGAATTCCTCTTGCATTTCCTCTTAACATTCGCCCTTTTTGGCATTGCAGCAAACGCGAGCGGGAGACCATTGATAGCGGACTGCAGTCGTTCCACGAGGCTCCAAGCAATACGAAAAAGCCGTGTGCTGAGGACGGAAAGGGCAAGCGATGGACTTTCGAGCAGGACGAGGCCCTGCGCAAAGCCGTGGACGAGTATGGCCAGCGAAACTGGAAGGCTATTGCCTCGCAGGTAACGGGACGTAATCACGCACAATGCCTTCAGCGTTGGAACAAAGTGCTCAAGCCCGGATTAGTAAAGGGACACTGGTCTTTTGAGGAAGACAGTACGCTCGAAC
>NC_090614.1:2846162-2876811 GCF_004359215.1 Bremia lactucae | reverse complement strand
AATGCGGACTGTGTAACATTAGGGCAACTCTAGCCCGTTACAATTAGCGTGAAACATAATTATCAAAACATGTGACAGAGGTGTTCAAATTAAGACCACGGCTGGATGAAATTATGGACAATATTCTAGTAGAGCAATTTCTTTGGCGCTGCTTTATCAGTTCTGGAAAAGCAGGCACAACATCAGCTTAGCATTAGTACTAATGCCACTGCACACAGAAGAGGTAAAATTACAATCCGCTACGAAATACAACGAGCTGAACACCTCATAAAAGCAATTAGGTTTCCGGGACGAAGATATATAACCAATTACGGAAAAAATGGCTGCTCGTTGAAACGTGCAGAAACTCTGAGAATTATATTTTGGCTGCAGCATAGCCTGCAACGAACGATCGGAACTTGACTGATGTCGACTCACTCACACACTGCAGGCAGCAGCAACAGTAACTGAGGCATTTAGAACGAGATAATTTAGCGCATCTTCACAAGGTGCGCTAAATTATCTCGTTCTAAATGTCTCAGTAATTATCCCGTGAAGGGTGCCAGACTCAATTTTCAACAAACTCGAAACTCGCTAGCCCTTAAGAAAATGCATAGAAGTTAGATGAACCATAATACAGCTCCGTGTAGGCATTACAGATCTGTGCAAATTTAAGTCACTAACAAAGAACCTAGTATGGGTAGCGTATCGAGTAGCAATTTGACAATTCAATCTTTATCTCGCAGGTAGAGCTATAAAATGTGCACAGATAAAGGCGATCACAGATATATACACTGTCATACATCGTTAGCATATGCTCGTACGCACTTGCGAATTGACTGTAGCCGAAAAAGTATTTGAAAGAGAAGAATCAAAGGCGACAAGTTTTATACGTCTGTTCCTTGCAGAGCGATCCGGCATGCTCGAAGCTATCCGATACAAAAATCAACAGACGGGAGAAATTTACACCGTCGTCTAGGATCCTACGAAACAAAAAATCGACCAGAGGAAGTGATGGCTGTAGAGGCAGCATTGCTGAGACATTTGGTGCGTAACTGCGAGCGAGAATAATAACACGAATTAAACAGTCAACGGGCGCTGCTCATACTATGTCACGCCAAAATTTAGGCACCAAAAATTGCCATCAACGGAAAAGGAGAAAAGCCTTGTCGACATTGACATCATATTAATTTTTGGACACTTAGGAATATTTTTTGGCAAGCATATTGCAGCAACCAAATGCTAACAAGGTAAATTATTTCGCTCTCGAAATAAATAAAGAACTACAAAATTATTAACTTTATTAATCATTTGACTTGATAGTTCCAATATTACCAAATTTGGTAGTATTGACGCAATAAGACAAAAATTTCTATTGATTGGTTGATTTAAGTTTTAATCAACCCCACCAATCGTTAAAAGACACGATTGTGGGGTACGCAAGTAAGCGCCATACATAGTTTGTTACTAATAAAATAAAGTCAGTAGTAGATAGAAGTTCGTTACGAAGGAACTTAAGATACTCATACAGTTTGACTAGTTTTCTATTTTAAAGCCTTAGAACTAACCTTTGGTAGTTAAGACTACTTGGCTACCTGTAATCTTCCTCTGCACGTCGTGTGCGTGAAGTAACCCAGCCACACCACCTTCACTGTAATCAGTGTAGGTTGACTAGTACTGTTGTCAGTACAGCACAGGCAGGGCAAGCTTGACCTTTATGTTTATGCCCAGCATACACAATGTCTGGTCAATTTATCCAACTGATGAACAGACACAGGTAGCTGTGTTTATTGAAGACCTTGTAGACGGTCCTGTTAAGACCCACCTGTTTCGGCTTGAATAAGAGTCGCTCGACCAAGCGATCTCTATAGTGGAACAGGAGGGCTTTGGTCTTAAACAGGCTATTGTCTACTCTGGAGCTTATCGTCCTTCTAGACGACAAGAAAACGGTGGTCCAGAACCTATGGACCTCTCGTATGTAGAGAGAGAGAAACCTCGCTCTTCAAATTACAAACGATTACGAAAATGTTATCGCTGTAAAAAACGGGTCACTACGCCTATGAGTGAGTGCCCCATGGCCAGTGCCTAAAACCACCGGGCGAAAAGATCGACCTCCCGCTGGAAACTGCGGAGAGCGCGGATCCGACGGTGATGCGAAATCGCAATGACAAATAGATCCTAAAGAACGGTCGGGGTCAGTGGGTGCGGAGTGCGCTACTGATCCAGCAACGTCCACAGAATTTGCAGGCGTTTTGACGAAATTTGCTCCTCACACACAGACATTGTATGTAAATCCCAGGTAATGAGGTTATATCATCACCTTGAAAAGTATGGTGGAACATAAATTGCCACTTAAGTCCCTAGTCGATTTTGGGGCGTCGAACAACTACATTCGACGCCAATCGCTAGAAGATCGCAGGCTCAAGTTCGTTGAGCGCGATATCCCTCTAACGAGGATGACAGTCCGCCTAGCATCAGGCGCATCTGTAACCATAAAGAAACGTGTAGCTGGTCTTCAATACACATGAAAGGGTTAACAGTACGATGATAGTTTCATCGTACTTGATTTGGATGACAAATTTGATCTCATCCTTGGATTTTTTATGGCTCAGAAAGTACGAGCCATGCATATTGGCAGCATTAAGCCGTGACGATGCATGTCTCTCGTTCTACAGAGAGTCATATGATGAACGTCTTAGAGCGTCCATGAGCGTGTCGATATCCTACGAGTGAGTGCGATGGCCTCACTTGTGGGTCGGTCGTTTGCATGACTACACAAGACCTTAGTGTGAATACCCACGTATTGTGGAATTAGATTTCGACGGCTGTGCACACACACAGGCAGCATCGAAGTTCGACTACTCGAATAAGTTGAGAGGTACGAAACAATGATGCTTGCCTGGAAAGCAACATCCAAGAAAAGTTGCAACGCCTGTCTATAAGAAGCAGTGCGATGGTCTTAAATCAACTGGAGAGTCGATCGCAGAGGATCTCGCTGTGGATGATCAACCACAGCTAGATGCAGTTGGGGAGAATATTCCCCAAATAAAACTTGAGGGAATAAGTCTCCGAGAATCTGTAGGAATAAGCCCCCAGAAACCTGTGGTCAGAGGTTCCCAGGAAACTGTTGCAACAATCATTTCAAGTGTTCCGTCATCAACTTTGTTTGATGACATAAAGAAAGCCTACACAGAAGATGCGTTTTAATGGATATTTTGATGAATCCAAGATTTACCGGCTTTATGTCGATCGTCATCCGATCGCTACACAACACGCAACGGCTTACTGTGCTACACAGCCGTTGCCGGCGACACTTCACGTGTCGTCGTCCCTATTCACAATGATTTGCGCTTGGGCATCGTGGATGCGAGAAAACTTATCTCACAGTAAGTCGCGACTTTTACTGACCCCGCCAGTATCAGTTCGTGCGCAAGTACATTCGTGCTTGCGAGGTTTGTCAACGGGTGAAGCCTAGGCCCTCATCCCGTGCACCTCTCCAAACTCTACCACTTCCGGCAGAATGTTGGCAGTCCGTATCTATGGACTTCGTCTTCGAATTTTTCGGAGACGATCACAAGAACAATGGAATTCTTGTTTTTGTAAACAGATTCAGCAGGATGGTACATCTTGTTGCAGTACCAGAGTCAATCACGGCTCCGGGTTGTGCCCATGTCTTTATCGACACGGTATTCAAAATCCACGGTTTACCCCGTGTATTGGTCTCAGATAGAGACCCACGGTTCACGGTGGAGTTCTTGCAATCCGCGTTCCGATCTCTCGGGACACGGATGACTATGTCAACTTCTGATCATACATAGACAGATGGTCAGACGGAAGGCGTAAATCGCGTCCTCGTAAGAATACTACGAGGTTACGTCCAATCGTATCCGAATTGGAGCGAGTTTTTACCGATGGCCGAATTCGCCATCAATAATTCTGTGCATGCGTCTACAGCGCATACACCGTTCTTTGTGAATGGCTTACGCCATCCTCGCATACCCACCCAATTAGAGGGATCCTCTAGTTTATGAAAGGGTGGACTCGCACGAACAAAACCATTTCTGGCTCATGATCATCACGCGTCAAAGTTACCAACGACGCTAATGAACGTCGATGTCGAAGCAATCGACATTGAAGATGAGAAAGATCTCATGGCGGTGCGTACAAAGCGCACTGGAAAAGACAAAATAGATGAGTCAGCAGAGAAATTGCTGCTGGCTCGAGAATCAGTAGTCCGTTTCGTATAGGATTCCATTGCTAACGTAGTGGACCGTCAGAAACGGAACGCAACAAACATGGAAGAACAAATGTTCATTCATTCAAAATCAATGACCTAGTACTACTCTCTACGGTAAACCTACCTATGTGCGCAGTTACTAATGTGGGTAGCAGTAAACTGCTACCCAACTTCATTGGGCCATTTCGTGTAATGCATCGCAGAGGCAATGCGTACACAATAAAATTGCCACGTAGGATGCGAACGCATCCTACTTTTACGTTGGTCGGCTCCGCCCGTACCATCAGTACGCGATTTCTTCCGAGGACGGATCTGACCACCCTTTTTAAGAATCCCTAAAAGAATCTTGTGGTCACGAACCAAATTCTCATGCTGAATCTGGAGATTCTCATGTCGGGTCCGAAGATCCTCGAAACCGCGATGAGATGACGACAGCTCATCACGAAAAGCGTGATATTTCCGTTCGTACTCCAACATTGAGTACGCATTCTTCGAACGGTTTTTCAGCCGTTCGATATAGTGAGCCTGCACCGTCTGCTCCAACGAGTGACGCTTACCGCGCTCGTGTTCAAGACCTCCTCCAATACATGGAGGTAGCGGTCGAGTTTGTCGATCTTCGACTCTAGATCCGACACACGGGTCGGATTCTAACTCCTCCACCACAACCTTTGGTGGATTCCCACGGTGGTTAGCGTTTCCTTGTGGAACGCGTTCTAAACCACTGTGATGTGAAGAGGCAGCGAACGAGTTATCTGGTTCGCTGGCGCGGTTATCCACCTTCGCACGACAGCTGGGAGCCTCGTTCCTAGCTGGTTGTTGACGTTGAGGACCTCAGCCGTCAGTATGACGAGATCCATCCGATGGATCAGTAGGTCCATCGGAAAACACGCGCCCCTCGCGCATGTAAATCGATTGCAAAACGTCAATCGCATCGCGCATATCGTAGAGATGCGAGCCCTTCCACATGGCGAAGAAAGGGGATAGACATCCCCTGTCACTCGTTTCGAGTTGTCAACACAACACGGACAGGGATCACCCCACGTGAGGCATTAAAGTCCTGCCTCACGAGACAACCAATACGTTTGAACCCTTGCACCGGTTGGAGTTCGTTTCTCAAACTTAACGCGAATCGCGTTAAGTCTTTGAAGCCAGGCTTCGCGTCCAATGTCTTTGACATTGCGAATAAAAGCGTTGCAGGCTTGCATCAACGAGATTTTATTTCGCTTGTTGTTGCCACTTTACCATCGATGCTCAAGAAAAGCATCGAGACAAAATTCATCCTCAGCGCGAAAGTTCTTTGCACTGGGATCAAGGCCATCTAGCTTTGTCGCAATAAATAAATGATATAATTGCGAGGAGTAGTCTCTCCAGACAAGCTACCGATTCGCGTTAAGTTTTTGAAGCCAAGCTTCGCGTCCAATGTCTTTAACATTGCGAATGAACGCACTCCAAGCTTGCATAAGCGAGACTTTATCTCGCTTATTATTGCCACTAAACCATCGATGCTTTAGAAAAGCATCGAGATAGAAATCTTCCTCAGCGCGAAAGTTCTTCGCGCTGGGATCAAGGCCATGTAGCTTTGTCGCAATAAATAAGGAATATTTTTTGTGAGGAGTAGTTTCTCCAGACAAGCTATTGATGAGCCTTTCTGGCAAAAGCCACGGCTTCTTTTCAGGGGCGAGATTAGACATTTTACTGTCTTCACTCCCCTGAGTGGTACCCGCTGAAGTAGGGGTACCACGAGGACTTTTCTTACGATGGCTTACGCCACCGTCGTCACCTTGCACAGAGACACGTGCAGGTGACCGTATGGGAGACCGTACGAAATATCGTACGGGCGATGAGGGATCATCATCATCGTCGGATTCAAATAGACTGTTCACACGTCTATCAGAATGAGCCCTCTCATTCGAAGGCTCATAGTCAGCCGCCTGACGGGTATCAGGCGACTGTTCCATCCTCCCCGAGTCGGCCACTTCGTCCGACTCGCACTCGTAGTCGACCTCCAAAGAGGGGTCGCTGTAAACGTGATGAATCACTACGTGCACTCGCAACATCTAGTGTTGCGCGAGAAGAAGATGCTACGGCAGACGGAACGTAAGTCTTCCTCTGCACGTACTAGTGTACGTGAAAAACCGTAACGCACCACTCGCAACTGAAGCAGTGCGAAGTGGACTTGTACTGAAGCAGTACAAGTCGTAGTGCCCCGTTACACCGATCAACAGCTTAACCGGCTCGTTACTGGAACCGCAACTGTTGTCATCATGTACAAGATGAATAGCAAGCAGCATCATACTGGATTTCGTGCCATTGTTTTAAAGCAACTCGCCAAGCATTCGCAGGAATCACCAAGTTCGTCATATGATACCGCAGTGATACTTTTTCAACAATTTCAATTTGAAAAACTACCTGCTGGCGTTAAAAATGATCAATATGAATTGAATTGCCTCGAATCTTGGAAAGCTTTCATTGATCTTGCATACGGAATACAGACATCCATCACATTGTCTTAGCTAAATGACATTGTCAAACAAGGTAACGGCGCTGTTACTTATGCGATGTTGGAACACTCCTGGGCGGTTGTCCTGTGGCACGAGCAGGCTACGAGCGCGAAGGAACTCGAAAAAAGTGTCATTCTTTGAACATAACTGGTACGTCAAAGACAGCATACGCATCGGTTATTTACAAATAGACAATTTGCTTCATCATCATCAATAGCGAGTAGAAGGTTTAAGCAAAACGACAATTGTTGAATCAGTAATGACGCCCAGTTTTCTTGTTCATCGCGAGACGAGACAGATTGTCACAAGTTCATAAATGTCCACCAATTCACACATTGTATACGACGCTATGCAGATCGGTATTGCCATAAAAGGTATTGCTAACGGAATATCTGGCTCGCGCAGTATTGGTCAAGTGAGTTTCCATTTTGCAGTAACATATCTGAGTGTTCATTGTACCTTCAAGAGAGAAGCAATCGTTTTGACAGGTGAGTCGAATGAAAATACGAAATTGCATCAGTCTGACACGTCGTGTTTGTCTACTCTTGTTAATAATCGCACTTCCGAAGTAAGTGCTTTACTACGTGAAATCCGACGAAAGAGCAGCCGGTAAGGTATTTTCTTCATTAGGAGCCATAAATTTTATTCTGTGGGTCCTAGGCACAAAGACATGTAGTCTACGGTATTGTTGACATATTTCTTGAAATTGAACCCTTGGAGACCGAATCTATGGGTGCGCTTATTTAATTTTAATCATTTGATGGCGCGACGCGCTCTATGCGACGCGTACCGTAAAAAAACTGTTCTCAAGCTTAGCCTCTTTCAACATTATTCGGAACTATGCGCTAAGCGGTGGCAAAACTCGAGCAAATAAACTTAGAGTGCAAGCTATTGGCATCTCAAGTGCGCTTTCTGAGCAATTGCGACCGGAAAGGACAAGATGATGAAATCCTGCCACTTTTTCCATTTAATCGGTATTGGATCAGAAACGAGCTCAGCATGGGCCTACAAAAGATCTCAAATGCGCATAAAGCGGCACTCACGCACCATCTGCATCCTGGTCGTAATCCAAATTTGACATGACAGTCTTCATTTTTCAATTTCGTGTTAAGAAGTCACACGTGAATTCACGCTGTGAGTGCCAAACTTAAGCCACTGATGGCGCTCTGCTTTCTCGTCCTCCAACTAAGCTATCATGTGGTGACATGCTTGAAAATGGCTGCCTCCACTGGAGACGCCCCTCCAAGCGACAACTTTTTGAAGAATCTGCGTCAAGGCCATCTAATCGGCCCTCCACCTCTCAGAGAGTCCTATTTAGACAATCTGCCGCAAAGCCCCCACGTCGAAGAGGATAGATATATTCAAGTCGATTCGCCTGATGCTTTGGTGAAGAAAGTGGCTTTAGCACTTAAATTTTCATTAAACTTTCCTGAGCATGAAAAAGCTGGATTATTGGATGGTTTTCGTAGCTTCTTGCTCAAAAAAGTGAACAATGTCGACAAAGCAACCGTATCTTTCCGATCGAATGTCAGAGATTCCCTGAAGATGAATTCCCCTGATTACACGGAATTTCTCAAATGGTGCGTCGCAATTGAGCGAAGCCTTCCAGGACGTCCAGAAAAAGCATATGCCATCATGAGCGTTGTACTCTCCAAAGAGCTTGGAAACTGGCATGCCGCACGTGTTTTGGTGGGTTTGAAGGAAATAAACCTTTTTAGATCCCAAAAAGTTTTTCAAGCCCTCCTTCACCTTTGGCAAATCAAAGAGCTGAACTTGGCCGCCTTGCTGTCAGAAGTAGAATTGGGATTGCTTGATACACCGAATAAAGTTATAGAAACTTTTCTTAATCCCGTGTTCGCTGAATGTTTCGAGTACGCTTACGATATGGAAAGAGCTGGAAAAGAGTCAGTATACGACTCTCTGATGGTTGTATTAAAGCAATACAACCTTGACAGCCAAATGGATAATATTATTGCTGCTGGTGTTGAAAGACTGCATCATGCTGTGACAAGTGAATTCGAGAAACTACGTCGGATACTTCATTACTTGGTATTTCAGTTGAACAAAAAGACCAATCCAATTCCGATTCTCGAATCATTTATAATTCCACACGGGAGTTCCAATGCTATCTCAAGGACTTATGACCGACTTGCAAAAGCATGTCATCCTCATGGAAATGACGAGGCCAAGTCCGAGTGGCTGATCAACAGTTTAACCGGCTCGTTACTCGAACCGCAACTGTTTGTCATCATGTACAAGATGAATAGCAAGCAGCATCATACTGGATTTCCCGCCATCGTTTTAAAGCAACTCGCCAAGCATTGGCAGGAATCACCTAGTTCGTCATATGATACCGCACTGACACTTTTTCAACAATTTCAATTTGAAAAACTACCTGCTGGCGTTAACAATGATCAATATGAATTGAATTGCCTCGATTCTTGGAAAGCTTTCATTGATCTTGCATACGGAAAACAGACATCCATCCCAGTGTCTTTGCTAAATGATATTGTCAAGCAAGGTAACGGCGCTGTTACTTATGCGATGTTGGAACACATTTGGGCGGTAGTCCTGTGGCACGAGCAAGCTACGAGCGCGAAGGAACTCGAAAAAAGTGTCATTCTTTGAACATAACTGGTACGTCAAAGACAGCTAATTATTCGCTTTTTCTAACCATTTAAAAATATACCAGGAAGCAAAAGTCCATCATAGCCACCTGCTAAGCTAGCAAGTGTCAATGAGTTTGCACNAAGGAACTCGAAAAAAGTGTCATTCTTTGAACATAACTGGTACGTCAAAGACAGCTAATTATTCGCTTTTTCTAACCATTTAAAAATATAACAGGAAGCAAAAGTCCATCATAGCCACCTGCTAAGCTAGCAAGTGTCAATGAGTTTGCACACTTTTCCACAATTAAGCGTTTTTCTTCTTAAGGCTTTTATTCAAAACATTTCTAAAACGAAATTAAAAGAGGGGTATCCCGTTTCATAAATGTTATTTCCTATACGAGGATGAATAACATGTTTTAGTAATTTTGGCTTACTACGCCTATTTGTGCCTTGAAACGATTGGTGGGGGCGATTTAAACTTAAAACAACTTATCAATCGACATAATGTCTTATTCACTCAAAATTTTCTAAATTTGGTAATTTTGGTACTCGCGTGAGTAGGCGCATTGCATAATTAGTTATTAATAGAACAAAGAGTCGATAGAAGATCGTTATAAAGGCACTTACTATGTTAATACAGTTTTAATTTTTCCAAATTCTAAGCCTTCATATGTACCCTTCGCAGCTAAGACTTCTCAGCTAAGACTTCTCAGCTAACTTAAACCTTCCTCAACACGTCGTGTACGTGAAGTAGTCGAGGCACCCCTGTAATCAGTGCAGGTTGACTAGTACTGTTATGTACTAGCAAAAGGTGCCCCGGTAGACGTGGGAGCTAGCGTGCCAATGCAGCCGCGCACGTGGTTCCCACCCTGCTCTCCAACCTCCTGTGTCAAAGACAGTGGACTGCAGTGTCTAGCATTACCGCGGCCTCCTCCAATACGGCTCGAGATCCCATCCACCCAACTGGCGACGGATCTCCGGTAATACTAATACATACACTTCACATACCAATTCAGCCAAAACACATATCAAATGTACAATTGGTCGATCTTATCTGACAGGGTATGATTGAACGATTCTTTACTTATATGTATTAGCAGTTTTTGATGTTGTGCACTCCCCAATCTGCGGTGCAGAGGCAGGGCGGAGTATTAAAAGCTGGGTTCCGGACGAGACGCTTAGGAAGTGAGAAATATGGCGCTCGGGTATCTGCCTCCTCCAGGAGGAGGAGGGTGGCAGGACAACTCACGCGGGTCAGACGCAGGGAAACCGCCAACCACAGACCATGGATATGATAGTAACAGGAAGAGGGAACTCGAGTGATAGGAGGAGACAGCGGGAAGACTCCACCCCGGTAGAGTTAGTTAGCAACGAAGGAGAGTGGCGGACAAGCAGCTTTATTGTTATTCGAAGAAGTATTTGTTCATAACAGTGGTTCGTTTCAAGAATGGACGAACCTCGTGACACGGATCACCAAGGAACTGCTCACCACTAAATGGGCATTTACGGAGAACATACGCAAACTCACAAGTCAGTACAAGTGGACCCAGGCGCCAGTGCTCAATCGTGTACCAAAATCCTCAAACGTGACGCAGGCAAAACATCGCGTCTACAACGCCTAACAATAAACAAGTGTACGAAAACTTTACGTTTAACCCAGCAAAGTACGGTAGCGAGGATATCACACGAAGCAAGTACTTTTTTACAGCGGACGGACCAGCGTCAGGAAGGAACTACATTCGGATGGCACAGATGATGAATGAAGATTTTTGTGGACTAGAAAAAGGTAACGTAGCTTGTCTACGCCAATTCGCATTTGTCAAACACGTGATGAAGGGCCCGGAAAGATTACGACTGCACAGCATCTTTGACGGGAAAGTGCGAATCCTGTGGTTTGGCATAGTAATCATCGTCAACACCGTAACGTCGGATTTCGGCTACAATGTATACAATTCGGAAACATAGGACATACTATGGCCCAATCCACGTTCACAAATGAACAACTGCGCGAACCGGGAGCACTTGTGGTATAAGAGGGTGATATAAACGAATTAGAGGATCTAGCAAAGCCATTCTCCAGTCTGGCTGACATCAAAACGACAGCCAATCAAAGACTAAAACTGCAGCAGGAGGCAGAAGCTCAAGCAGAAGTAACGTTGAGCCCCGTGGGAGGCAAAGTCACCCTCGAGCAATGTACGAAGACAACTGCGACGAAATCCAAACACCTTTATATGGAGCTGCCGCAAGTTTAATCCAACTGGAGTGACAAGGAACCGAAAAGTCATTGAGTCCGCTCCGGAACACGCGCTCTCCATTGAGGACCTGCTAGACGAAGTCACGGTAGCGAACATCGAGCATCTAGAGAGGCCGCCAATTCTGGTCCGATATTGGGGACGATACTATTCCACGTTTATTCATTCAGGAAGGAAAATCACACTGCCCGATCTGAAGAAAAATGAGATGACGAGAAAGACGCGCCACAACGAGAGCAAATTCAAGAAGACGAGCTCGTAGACCACAAACCTACAGTCCAGCAGACCACACGCCACCAGACCAGAATGACCACAAGGTGAGACGATGGATAAATCGTGGGACCTTTTAGGTCAATTTGGGATGGAAATTTAGACGAATTTGTGGAGCAGACTCGACGAAGGCTCCGTCCATCATACTCTGAAACAGAAAATTTGCCGATTACTCACGACTTAACGCTCCATGAGGTCCAGAAAGCTTTTATCACATTCATGTCCTCATCGGCGACACCACTTTCGCGTCAAGAGCAATTAAGCTTAACGTTTAATGTCCAGGATGCGACGTCCGACAAAGCGAAGCGACTTTCAATGCAAAAGCATCAGATTTTGAAACCTGCACTGCCACTGTGGAAGACCCAACTGCGACCTGAAGACATCGGAGGACTCAGTCGAGATAGACTCAGTGGTCTAGAAACGCAAGCATCACAAGGCAGCGAGCAGGAAGAGTACTAAGTCCGAGTAACCATCGCAGGATGATCCAGTACAGAAAACCGGATTAGTGGCCCGGTCACCCAATAAGAACAGGCGCATCGCCAGGCGGGCAGCCACAGAATCGCGAGCATTCCCCCCCCAGCGCCCCCAAAGACGCCGCCAGCATCAGTACCAGCGCGTACCTGCCCCGGACGACCGTATTAACCCCGGAGGTATGGTAAGAAACAAGCACAACACCGCGATTCTAAGAAGGCAAGAGTGACAAAGTTACAAAGCAACTAATATATGATGACGGTGATGAATCCGTGGGCTACGCTGGAAACTGAGTGGTCGCACCCAGCACAAACTCCCTTTTCGATAGTACAAAGTACCACCGAAGAATGGACACAAGTAGCGCGACAGGCTCCCGAGCGCCTCCTCTGGCATGTATAGCGGTTCCCATTTTTGGGTCAGCTTTTGCAAATAAGGAATCCGTTTTTATATAGTGGACCACCCAAAGCCGATGTGAGTGTCTACACAATGGTCTCGAAAACTCCCACAACGGACACTAGATACTCACACCCGGGAGTGGCTACTAATACTCTTCAGCGGGACAGTCATGCGCACTTAGCACCTTTAGTTGACAATGCGGACGACGGGAAGCGCATGATAGATTATTGTGGTGGCGATGAACTATTAAAACTCGGTGATCCCAAGAGAAAATAATTGACTAAGCCAACACATAATATGCTCCCAGCTCTTTGATCACGAGATAGTGGCCATGGCCGGCGGGGGGCCACAACAAGATCTACGCTGGCGAAACTCCGAGCGCACATCCACTAATTCGAGTCAACGTCGTATATAAAATTGGTATTACGTTGAGACGCATCACGCGGCCTGGCTACGGATTGCAAGATTCTTCACGACTGGACAACAACCAGCAGAGGAGCAGCTTTAGCTTAGTAACTAAGCCAGATTACAGGATCAGCTTTTACAACAGCTCAATCGTACCAATATCACCGAGGCAGATGCATTCGAGGCACACTGAGTGCTTCAAGATTAACAGAAAAGAATCGAAATCATACCAACTCACCAAGCCGCGGACAAAAGGGTGATCACGCAAAATTTTCTCGGGTTTAGGAAGGATACGCGATAAGGGCGGATGACAGCTTGGCAAAGAAAGCCGGTACGAGAGCGCCCGTTTGCCTGGTGTCTCCAAGAGACACGTGGCAACGACAGAAGAAACAGAGGAACTACGAACAATATGGTGACGGGTTATGGGGCATGCGGAATAACACGTCACCTGGGTCAGCTACCGTATTTGGAGCACAGTCCAGCATTTCAGCGGAAGTGGGGATTTTGTTAACACCTAAAGCAGCGAGTAAATCAACAAGCTCAAACGATTCGATGTGGACCATAAGGACGATAGGAGTGAAAGTCGCGGACATGACCATCCTAAATATTTATTTGGCGAATGTCAGGGATGAATGAGAAGATGTTTTCGCCAGGTTGCACTCCTGGAGCTTTCCTTAGGCGAATATGGTATTGTTAGGGGACTTTAATAGCGTCCAAGATCCGCAACTAGATCGCACGGGGGGCAAAAGAGCGAGTAGACCGTAGACCAGAGAGCCCGGCAGTAGGCCAGCTACTCGGAACCCTCAAGCTGACGGATGCACGCTAGAGAAAACCGATGACCGGTTGGATCACTTTATTTACTGGATAAGAGAGACGGTCAGTAGGTTAGACATATTTTTTGCTCCAGAGGAATGGGAATTTCAAGTGCTCTGGGTGTCGGCTACAACACCACCGCAATACCCGGATTCCCAAGCTGTCATATTATACTTACGGGGCCTGACTCAAGAACCAGTATGACCATCTCCCACAAGGATATTGTGCCCGATCAGGACGAACAGGGCGGACCAAAAATTTGAGAAACTTCTGGACGACATATGTAGTATGGAAATCGGACGGGAATGACAACCAAGAAGTGGGACGCCGATGTGGCGGAATGTAGGAGCTGTATCACCTGAGTTAAACGAAAAGAGCGCCAGCGGCGGAGGCGCTTCAAACACAAAGTACTTTGTAAAGGAACAAGATGGTTTTATCCGCGATAACAATGGATAGAAACCAATATTGAGGAAATCAGGACCAAACAAATGGTACGGGTAGGAGATCAGCTACGGCGATCAACAGAACGGTTGGTCCTATAAAAGAGTTTCCGACTGGAAATGTGACCAGAATGTAACTAAAGTCTGTGCGCGTTACGGAAACCAGTTCACCCGAAGGATGACAACAGCAGACAACTTCGCCTCGGAATGGGCAACAATCCTGGGAAAACGTCACCGCGCAGTACGGACAAGGACCTAGCAGAGGTATTTTAACTGTTCGCGTCCATACCAATGGAGCAGCGGTACACCGAGGACGATAAAACCCTTCTGCTTCAGCCAATTACGGAAGTGATCAATGTAGAGTGACCCAATAAAGTTGGCTGGGCAAGATAGACTAAAGAATGACTTCTATAAGGAAACCGCGGCGCTTATGGTACCCGCCCATGTCACTGTTTGAACCAACTCCTAGAGGGAGCTTCGTTGCCGCCATCCTTTCTAGAGGTGCCGATCATACCGTTGCGAAAAAACGAAGACTGCAGTTTACTATCGAACCATCTCGTTATTACAGACGAGCTACAAGATATTTGATAAAGTTCTCGCAGCACGAGTTCAAACATAATACCAAGGATTTATCAGTGATTTCCAACAAGGGTTCGTCAATGGCAGACGAACGCAGACAATGGTTATTATGATGATGGTCCAGCTTTTAACTGCGATCACGGATCCCGACACCTCAGCAACGGCCAACCGGTGCATCCTGTTGTTAGACTTTCAGAAATAATACGATACAGTCAATCGCGAGTTTCGATTTGAATCACTAAGACAGTTTGGCTTCAATGAATCATTCGTGGAGCTAGTACAGAGGGTGCATACGGGGACACAAGCAAGCTTCCTAGTCAACGGCGAACTCTCCAGGCAATCCCACTACGACTTGTACTGCTTCAGTACAAGTCCACTTCGCACTGCTTCAGTTGCGAGTGGTGCCTTACGTTATTTCACGTACACTAGAACGTGCAGAGGAAGACTTCTCTCTAGGGTAACTAGCTTAAATAGGGTTAAATGAAAACTGTATCAATATAATTAAGTATACCTTCTATCTATTATGTAAATGCTAACTTAATTATAATCTAATACTAAACATGCAATAGAATTCTTATCTTATCTGTATCTCTCTTTTGTTTACAACTACAGCTGATTAGTCTGCGGAATAAATTAATAATAATAATGGTCGATACCTATTTATGAAAAGAATTCTGAACATTACTATTTAAAGTAATACCTCCAAATATTATCCACCTTTTAGATGATATATCAATTAACAACCTTTAAGTGTTAATTTCATATAAGGATACACCCCGTTACAGCTCGGGCATTCGACAAGGTTGCCCTCTCGCCACGCTTTATTTTTATTGGTAGTGGAAACACTCGGGCTCACGGTCAAGCAAGACCGACAATTACAAGGGATACGCATAGTCTTCCATGATCGAGCCTCTCGAGTGGCACGAACTTTGGAGATTATATGCCAATTCGGCAGCCTCTCGGGGCTTTAAGTACAACCCACCAAGAGTAAACTTCTTGTCCTCTACAGATCAGTTACTCAACGGACCTAGGAAGGAATAAAAGTCGTGGAATTGACGGACACGACACGCTGTCTCGCTATGAATTAGGGACTGGCGGTCAACAAAAACGGTGAACTTCGCATGCGGAAGATCCAAAGACTCCTAACGGCGACTTAATTACTGAATCAGGAACCAAGAGGATCTCCGATCTTTCAATGGGACAGCCGATCAGCCATTGGGTTCTCCGGCGCTTATATCCTGGCTCAGGACATTTCAGAGATCTTGCACATAAAATATGTAAATAGACGATCTATTCCTCACTTTCAATTATTGATGTTAAAGTATTCTGAATTGAACGAAACTACAATGAGTTTTCTCGCAATAATAATAAAATTTAAAAAAAAACTGTTTCGACCCGGTTGCACACTTATTTTCCTTTCGCTGCTTCATCAACCAAAAACTCCGACAGCATTTCTGCAAAACTCTTGTCTCCAATTGTTGACGGATCGACAGCCGCCTGAGCATTCTCTTCTGGAGCTACGAATTCGAGAATCGACGAGATGAGTCCCCCTCCACCATTCCCTTCGATAGGATGGCATAAACCAACTCGGCTTTTTTGTTCCTCGGTAAAGTCCTGCAAAGATTAATTGTCGCAGGTCAGCAAAGTCGGGGATGTCAAGTAAGCACACCGCACCATCATTCGCGCCATGAGGTGCAATACATCACTCTTTTGCACACTACTAATATATGCCACCTAACTATATATGATCACGCTTCTAAGAAACAAGTCAAAAAAATAATTTGCGTACCACCAATTGCGCCGCAAGCCTTTTGTCCAATACTTCGCGATCCGAATAATATTGCATTGTCGAACTCTCGAGAGCCTAGCCACCATATTTTAACAATAAAATGCATTCTAATCAATCTTGGACAAAGAAACAAGAAGGCCTTTTTACCTCGCGAAGTTGCTCACACTCGCGTGTTTTCTCTGCTAATTTGGCCAATACTCGCTGATAATCGTTCGCAATACCTTCACTAGGCTCAAGAATTGCCTGGTGCGATTGCAATTCTTGCTTTGCCCGTTCAAGTGCTGCTTCCATGGCAGCAACACGTTCTTTTTGCACCTTGCTATTCATTTGAAATCGGTGAAGGACGCCTTCAAGCGCATTCAAGTCCTTTTGCAGTCTCTCGGCATCTTTTTGCGCCACAGCCTTGTCCGCTTCTGAAGTAGCCAATTGAGCCTCTAAATCATATATCTGCTGACTCGCAATCGAGCATGCGTGCTCGTCTTTATTCGCGAGCAACGTGGCCATTTTAATCTCATTCGTGGTTTTTAAAGTCTCCATTTCGGTCAGTAAAGTCATATATCCCTGTTCATATTCAGCAGCTCGCGAATGAGCAACACGCTCGTGCTCTTGCAATGTCTCATTTGCAGCTTTCAATTCTTCCAGCTGCTTCCGCATCAAAACCAAGGCTTCTTCATGAGTTTGACACTGCATTGCATTGATAGCAGTCGAATGAACAATGCTATAATAAAAGATACTTTAATACCAAAATATTGCTCACATCATGGTTACCTTAAGTTGAGATTGCTGTAACTCATGTTCAAGTTGATTGTGACCGAGATTCTGACCACGTGACCCTTCATTGCTTAAAGTTCCATCCTGTTGTTGAGAAGCGTCGAGTCTTTCAATTGTAATCTTTTGAGCAGCAAATTCAGCATTTTAAAAGTTGTATTTTGATATGCCTTCTAAATAGCAATATTTCTATTGATGTAAAGCAAACCTGTGCTTCCAAAGGTCTTCCGGGGTTCTGGTGCTCCGCTCTTTCGGTCTCAAGCTCGCGAATCTATAATGTATAACTAATCGTCAATATTGTGTTTTTGATTGATTCAAGTCAATTCTTGTTGTGATACTTTTGCTTCTAGAGTCTCGTTTTGTTTTTTTCGTTGTAAGAGGGCCCGCTCAAGCTCACATATGTATTGCTCCTGCTCGTCGTCTTCGTTATCACTTTTTAAAATATTGGAGGATACATGTTGAGAAGGAGCTTCGACGGCACTTAATCGGTCCTGAAGCTGTTCGTGGCTCTCGCACTCCTGTTTGTCGCCCTTCTCGGGCGCTACGATGTCAGCTATGCCTTCGGATAGACGGGACCACATTGGAAACACGTAGCGAAATTTATTTGGTGGCTTATACATTAATTTGATGTACAGTCCTTAATGTCTTTCAAACTTAATTTTACCGTCGATAGAAAGAAGCAGTTGCGATCAAGGACAGAAAAACGCAAACCTGACATGACTGACATGTGTTTTGCAACATAAGGCAATGTCAATTCACGCTTTTATGTAATCAGGTACACTCTCCGCAAACCGCAAATAGACGTCAATACCTCTTTCACCAGCATAGGTATATTAGACGAGCTCGAGGCCGCAGATTCTTCAAACCAACCATTGCAGCACTTATTATAAATTAAAAAGACGCAAGGATTTGTTGAATACTCAACAAAACGCCGTGCTTTAATGCACAAACAGTATTTTCCATGTCTGCGGCAGCAGCTTTTGCTGTGACAGCAGTAAGCAGCTGTTACCGTCAGCAATGATGAGCATGGAAACGATCGACACCTCAATGCGCGAGTATAATTAACAATGTAGCTATATCCCACGCACCAAAATGCGAGCGAATCAGCGAAGCACGTCGTCGCCAAAAGAGGTCAATTTGCCCTTGAATCTCGTACACGTCCCTGAGCTTATCTGGCTTCCATGTCCATACAAATGGCAAGTGTATTCATTCCCTCCTATGCACCCCTTCGGCTTGAAGTTCGTCTGATTATTCCTCATTCACTCCTTTTCTCATTGGTCAGACCATCATTCTTCGGTTTGATCGGCGTCTCCCAGACAGCAAGGACACCACGCCGTCGCCAATGGGTACGCCTGAGGTTACACTCTTTAATAAGTCCTTAACACTTACGCTATGATCTGTTATGGCGCAGCCGATCCAGGAATGTAGGTCTTTGTTTCTCGTAGCCCCTTAATTACGGGAATTCCTCTTGCATTTCCTCTTAACATTCGCCCTTTTTGGCATTGCAGCAAACGCGAGCGGGAGACCATTGATAGCGGACTGCAGTCGTTCCACGAGGCTCCAAGCAATACGAAAAAGCCGTGTGCTGAGGACGGAAAGGGCAAGCGATGGACTTTCGAGCAGGACGAGGCCCTGCGCAAAGCCGTGGACGAGTATGGCCAGCGAAACTGGAAGGCTATTGCCTCGCAGGTAACGGGACGTAATCACGCACAATGCCTTCAGCGTTGGAACAAAGTGCTCAAGCCCGGATTAGTAAAGGGACACTGGTCTTTTGAGGAAGACAGTACGCTCGAACAGATTGTCCTCCAAGGCTGCTACTCGTGGAGTAAAGTCGCCGATCATATCCCGGGCCGAACGTACGTTTATGTGCTACTTTATTTACAATCTCTAGCGCTCGCTTACGTGGCTACATGAATAGAGCTAAGCAGTGTCGAGAGCGATGGCGAAACCATTTGGACCCGAGCATTAACAAATCGTACGGGTACATGCCACTTGAATGAAAGAATACTAATGATTTTATCATGAAATTACATAGACCGTTTACGTGTGAAGAAGACCGGATCATTCAAATGGGATTTGACGACTTGGGAAATCGCTGGACGCAGATTGCAGAGTTGCTACCCGGACGCACGGAAGATGCGGTGAAATTACGATGGAAGGCATTGAATCCGAATGAAATGGTCAAAGCAAAACCCGGTCGTCCAAAGCTTTTGCCGGGTATGGCAACCAATAAACAACGGTCAATCGCACTGCCAACGCCGATTGATGTGGCCGCGTCGTTTGTGCATACAAGTCCAATGATGATGCCCGAGATACCGACGTTTGACGAGAAATACGAAGTTTCAGTACCTATCGACAATAGGCTATCAATCCAGCCAATGCTACTTTCGTCTCAAGTAGCCGAAGGCGACCTTGTGGCTACGAACCAGCCACTTTTACGTAATCAATACGTGGAGCCACTTATGAAGCCATTGAGCGAAGAATTAATGGCGGAAAGTGAACTCGATGATGTTGCGATGCTAAAAGAGCTGCTTCATAGCCATTCCAATAGCTTACTCATTAGTTTCGGCAGTACACGGGGCTTCAATTCCCTTACAGATATCTCACCGGAAGAACTGCTCGCAAGTGGTGAATTAGACGAGATGTTCCACGCCACCATGTCAATATCCAAGGAGCGTACAGATCAAAGTCGACTACTGAGTTCAAGTACGTGGATGGATACGTTAACAGACTCTTTTAAAACTCCCGAATTGCTGCAAAAAGCTGTGAAGAATCTCAACCAACAAGATCAGCATCTCTTTCGTGAAATCACGGCCCAAAAAGGAATGACGAATGCTTTGAGTATCGAAGGCGACTGCATTGCGCCATTGCCTGTCGAGCCGGTCGCGTATTCTCATTACAAGGTTGACACGAGCAGAAGCCAGAAACTTTCGCTAGATCGTGACAAGACGCGATCACTACCTCGACAGAACTCGAATGGGATCTTGTATGAGCTTGGACATATCACGAACGACATTGACGATCTACTGAATTCGGACCTCATGCGGCCGATTCGAAAGGGAAAGATGTGCTAGAAGGAAGACTTCCTGCAGAAATCGTGTTTATGACGTTTTATGAGTTATGGTGTGCAATACGTGAAATAGGGGTTATATGTAATGCTTGATTATAACCAATAGATCGATTTTGTGAGGTCGATTGACGAATAATGATTAAGTATAATTTTTGCCAATTGTACGAAGGTTTACTGTCTAAGAAGCCAGGCCACTCACTCTGTAAATTTAAGCCCGAGAAAACGTCGCGGCGACTGAAAGCTAGCAAACACAGGAGCAACAAGCACTAAATAGTAAGTTTGATTTTGATTCATAAACTCTATGAGTAGCTTTCTTACCTTCGCTTCGTGTTTGTATGAATTGTGGCAAGTGGCCGAAACAGCCCTGTACGTAGCCGAAATAGTGAGAGTGAAGATCATGGGAGTGACGGTCAAAAGTGTAATTTATGAAGCAGCAAGCGCGAACGTGATGCTGTGAATGTCGATGCGCATGTGGATAAAACTCTGAAGAAAAAAGGTGGTGGTACTGTTAGCAAGCGCTGGACGCCAGAACAAGATGCGGCTCTTAAAGAAGCCGTGGCCGAACTTGGACATCGCAATTGGATGGTGAGTTGCTAACCACCGAGTTGCCAGACAAAAGTTTTATCCGTGAAGTTTATCATTTTTGAAGGCGGTGGCCGAGCGTGTGCCAGAGCGAGACAATGCGCAATGTCTTCAGCGCTGGAACAAAGTGCTTAAGCCTGGACTGGTCAAAGGACCGTGGTCTGTAGAAGAGGATGCGATGCTCATGGAGCTGATGCTAAAGGGCTACGACAATTGGAGACAAATATCCAATAACATTCCTGGACGAACGTACGTGCCGGCAAATGTCAGAATGATGGTGGCGAATTAAAAAATGTTTTTGATATTGCAGTGCAAAACAATGTCGTGAGCGCTGGCGTAACCGTCTGGACCCAAGTATAAACAAATCGTACGGGGTTACACTAGTTATCATAACTTACGTTTTTAAAAGTCTCATTGCGTGCTGACAGTCCTTTCAAAGAGGATGAAGACCAAGCGATTTTGCAAGCTTATGAAAAATACGGCAATCGCTGGACACAGATTGCGGAGCTTTTGCCGGTACGATGGATACATAAAATAATCGTAGGTATCGTGATCTTTTAATACTGATACAATAGTTTCGTTCCAGGGACGTACGGAAGATGCTGTAAAACTTCGATGGAAAGCCTTGAATCCGAACCAGAAGACATATACAAAACTCGGTCGTCCTCGTTTATTAAATACGGACGACACCCCGCGCAGTTCGACCTCTGCTCTTCAAAATAAAGTGGGGAATGAAAACGAAATGCCACCGGGAAGGTTACCGAATCGACTTGTGTCTGGAGACAATCATGCCACTGGCACGAATCAAGTGACGCTTGAGCCAATTCTAACGCCACTTGAAGCTGATCCGGACGAACGCATGAGCGAAGAAGATGTCATGATTTTGAATGAGTTTCTGCGGGGTCACTCGAACAATTCACTTGGCAATGATAGTTTCAAGAGCATGCTGTCTGCGACAAGCTTTCGTCGTCTAAGCGATGACATTGATGATGCTGCACTGATTAAGATTGAGCCGCAACCGGGAGATTCGACGATTTCAAAGCTGTCGTCGTTGAAATGTCCACCGCATCGCATGCTGAATAAAATGCTGAGTCTAGGAGACACCAAGAGCGCGAGTCTTCGGTCCATTACAGCAGATGTCGAGCCGGATGAGTCGTGGATTAATGGAGGATTGACACGGCGTTTGAGTAGTTTATCAGTCAACGAAGACGGAAGCTTTGAGCAACAGTTTTCGGAGGGTAGCCAGAAACTTTTGTCGATGGATTCGTTTGAGCAGCAACTGGCATCACTGAATGGCGCAGGCTCGTTGTTAAACCTTTCGATGGACACAGGTGACGGAAATTTGTCGAACGCCTCGGTAGCATGCGAAACTTTAAATGGCGTAGGATCGCAGAACTCGGCTGCTTTGTGCGATGCACCCCATCACTCGCTGGAGCCGTTGGTTTTAAAAGAAGAATTTTCAACTCTTGAGACAATACATTCGACGGACAAGAATACCATGACAGCACAGGACTTTTATAGTACCGCGGTTTCATTTGATCAAATATCGAGTGCAAATAGCTTTGAGATCTGAATGCATCGGTTGCTTGCGAGTTGGAATGCTTTCTGAACCTTCTATTATCTATTCGTGAAGTGGTACTTTGCTCGCGTGATTTTTTGGCGCGTCGTTGGCTGTAGACAAATGACTATGAGGTGCAAAGAAGATCATAAGCGACTTGGAAATGATCATGGAGTCGGTCGACAGAATTACGGACAGTGCCCATCACTCGTATTTTGATATTATGTTGTACACATAAGAATATGTAATTAAATGCTACATTAAATGAATTCTGTTGCTCCCTAGCATCACGTTTTCAAAAGCAATTGCAATGCGTTAAAACAGGATTTCAGACAGCATCAACACTTTTCTCTCACTGTAATTCATTATTGAGACCCCTTTATTTAAAATATTTATGATTTTTTGAACATCGGTGCAGACATCGCGTGACGTGAATTCTTTTCCCGAAAACAGCTGAAAAGCGCTTGTCGCAGATTCATTACTTAGCTGCGCAATCTCATCTGTCTGACGGCTGTAAGAAAATTAGATGAGTCTATCGAGAGGACTGTTAATAGTTTTATGCAAGGCATGACCTATTATCAATGAGCGATTAAAAACATAAAGGGGATAGCACCAAATTACTGTTGTCTTTGTCATGGACCTGTTGACGCACACGACTTCGTCCTCATTGCTCTGCCTTGCGTTTGAACGGGAAACACTCTTCGACAAAGCCTTGAAAATGGTCGTCGTTAATCGGGACTGAGGTTAGCCAAAAGTCTGATTTGTTTAATGCCTCACGAGCCTTCTCGGTCATGTCTTCCCACATGACCAAGTTATGGGCCGTTCCACGCTCTGCTGTAGCCACTAGACGATGCTGAGCTCGGTAGACTCTCGTGTAGTCGAGTTTAAAGTTCGGGCCATCTAAATACCCTGGAAACGGCGCATGATACGTCTCGTGGGTCAACGTGTCTTGCGTCGATACTGCTAGCACCTTGGCATCCACAGAGAGGCTGTCGAGCCAAACAATAGCATACTCCCAGTCATGGACACGAACGAGTAGTATGGCGTCTTTCGGAAAGTAGAACGCATACATGATAGCAACGTAGCCTTCGTACTCAACCATGCGTCCATAAATTTGCGAGCCTAAAGGCGAACCCCAGCAGCGGACAAATGGGACTTTGATACCTTTGCTAGTGTCACCTTCGGCATTAACAGCAGGATACGGGGCGTGGCAGCTTTTTCTGATAGGTTTGATGAATAGTTGGGGCTTAAAGTGCAGAGCCACTTTACCTTCAATCGTTTTCGGTTCGAGTTCTGGGAACGGCTCCACTTCTTCAAAGTCAATTTTTTCGGCAGGAGTGGTGGCGATGCTGGTCAAAGCGAAGATGACAATCGGCCACAGCTTCATGATAGCAAAGTTAAACTCGAAATGCCGGATGGAATTCGTAGAACCGTGAAACGTTCATTTGTACGGAAAGCCAGTGAAATTTTCCGGTCAGCGCTCCAGGCAGTAATATCTCCATTTCTTTACTCACTGTTTATTTTACAATAGCCCAAAACAAATCCTAATTTGCAAATGCTGTCGTAGGTATCGTTTCTCTTGATGGGGAAACAGATGCTGTCGCATCGCCACATAGATGGATCGAAGCAGCTCCTGAGATAAACTAATGCGCTTGAGATTCAGATGGGAAACCAAAATATCGCGTTTTATTGTTTTTATTTTAAAATACTTGTGCAAAAGTTAAATGAGTACACCGAATTTTCGTCCGAACGCGCCACACAATATGACAAGCAGTACAAACATCTAATGGAACGTACTACCAAATATAGCATGTAATGCACAGCATTTCACTCTTCAACGGAATCCGACACCTTTTTTAAAAGCGTGATACGCTTGAATCGATGCATTCGCCAAGCACTGGACGATTGGACGGCGCCGTCTGTATTGAATAAAAACGTCACATGAAATAGTTTCACTTTATGGGTCATTCCATTCCATTGCATCCAAAATTCAACAGTTCTTCCTCTAGAATCGTCTTTAGATCGCCGTTTTGGCCTATAAAACATCATTCCCCCTAAACTACATTCTACAGCCACACACCCTAATAATTTACGTGAAAGTAGTGTAATTGGTGTGACTGCCCCTGGCACATCTGAAACCGTGTTTTCGTTTGGCGATGTTTATGTACTGTTTTTAGGTGAGAAAAAGCCAAGAGCGCCCGCACTTGATAGACAAGTCATAAAAGGAGTGAAAACAGATTGAGCACGATGGACAAGTTGAGCTGGAAATAAGCGACAAGGTTCGGAGGTGCGCTCTTGCGCATGCATGTTAGTTAGCCTTCGGAGAGATTGTTGCCATTTGCCATAACACGATAGTTCCGCAGTTCCATGATCGCGACCATACGGAATTGCTGTAGGAGCACTTGACAGACTTCTGCTAGCTCTTGTTTTATTTATACACGTTTCTGCTTGTGTACGCTCTGGTCTCGCTGCATCCATAACAATGTAAGGCACACAAAGCACGCAATCCACTTATATCCTTGCCAGGCCTGACCGACTTCGTCAGCTAAATCCGGGAGTAGAAGCTCGATATCTACCCGCAGGTTTGAAGGTAGCTTCGGCGCCGATCGCGATAGCGCTGCCTGTTCATACTGAACACTTACGCAGGGATGACTTTCGATCTAGTCCACTGAGAGATGATGTACGCACAACACTTGTGCCACCACCCCAGTCCCAAAGGATGGGCACGAGTCTTTCGTACTTCCCGGTGCAGGCCAAATGCCTCTTACAAGTCGAATCCGTCTCTCTTTTCGGGCAGCACAAATTCAATTTATAGGTTGCTATTCTGTAACATACCCAGACTTGATATTCCGTGAGAGTATGTTTGTGTGCCCCAAATTGTGCCGGTGACTGTGACATCCTAAAGTGCTTTCTATCCGGAGTGCCATCCTGGTGTTGTAGCCTAGTGATAATAGCCGTTACCGCCGGATTTAGTCGTCGTTTTGCACGATGATATGTTTGGCGTTGCAAAGCTACAACTGCGTGCATGTTGTTGATGGAGGGTTTGAGTCTCCAAGGAAAGCAATGGAGCTTCGGATGCGCGGCAAAAACACAAGTGCAGTATTTTGTCCGCTGTTGTATGGTCCTCATTCCTGTTGAACGATTGTTCAATGGACTCCGTTGTCGGCTTGATGTAGCACAACTTGGGTTAAATGATCATAATGTGCCCAATTGTGCCTGTGCGCGACACCTGGGACTGACACGTCACTTCACGTACACTTGTACGTGCAGAAGAAGACTCTCCTTAAGACACTTGCATCAAAGAGGATTAAAGTAAACTGTATTTAATACGATTAAGTTCTTCTGATTCTACAGAGCTGACTAGACCGCGAGGAAAGGAGATATAATGGTCTATATCTATCGTCCAGATATAGTTCTTGAGCACTACCGGTCCTTCCCGAAGCGTTAATTAAGCCAGTATTTGTAGTTCTTCTACCACTTGAAGTTTTGGACTACCTACTAGGATGGCATTCCCCCATCTTCCCAGTTTTGGAAGTCTATGATACGAAAGCTGTCCTGTACTCGGGATCCGGATGCTTTGGTTCAGCGATGGGACAGGCTTGCAGCAGGGAGTAGGTTGTCGTGCACAGCATACCGTCCTTTGTATTCAAGATTCATGGATCTTGATCCCACCGATAAGTCGCCCAGAAATCGTAGTTTCCCTGAGTATACATGTGTGTGCGTGTTGGGATGTCTTCTACGTATTGGAATAGTACTTCTTGGTTCGATCTGGAGACGAAGAGGTATTTCATGAGCCGGGGAATAATACCTTTGCTGTGCTAGTTGACGGCCGTCCAGTTCTGCTCAGCGCTATCCACGCGCGAACTTCCGCGCTGATGGTCGGAGGTGCCGCATTTTCATCGAGGAGTCTTTCAGGCTTGAGTTTTGCTGGTGATAGATTCTAATTCGCTTTTGATCTTGGAATGTTCACGTGACACACGCGTAGAAATATCTATCACGCTTTTAAATCAACCACTTCATGGCATATTTGGGGCTCTGGGTTCTTATTGCGACGTCTGTAGAGACGGGTCCCGTTTCCCCGCCACCTAAAGCGTGTATAGCGGACCTAGATTGACTTTATGTCTGCTGTTATTCTTTGACGTGGAGTGACATCACAGGAATTGCTTCTGAATGTTGTGCGACTTGTTGTGGGATCATTGTGGAAGCCAGAAAAAAAAATAAGACCACCGGTAGCATGATTGCATGAAGCAGTAGTATTCTATTCACGACGCTGGTTGAGATATTTGCCGCTGTGGCAAGGCGCTTTTGGACGTTTCGGATCCATAATGCCAAATTTACGTCAACGAGGTCTTCAGTTTCAGGTCAAGCTAAGAATGATTTATTTTACTTTACTATAACCATTTTTGCGGAAGTGCATGCCTACCTTTCATCTTAGTGCTCTATTTAACCCATTATTAGCGCAAGCAAGATTCAAATTTCGATGTTTCAGTACTTGTCGGCTTTCGCTCGTAGTTTGTTTGTTGAAAAAGCATCTTGCTATTCCACAAAGAAATGACGCAAATATTGCGAAGTCTTTTTGCGGACCTTTTGAGCTACATGAGCTGGGAAGGCCTGCATAAAGGATTCTCAATATGTATTCTAGTTATCAACAAGTTGCTATCATTACGTTAATTTCATAAACTTAGAGGTAGATAATCAAGCGGTGTGGTCCCATGTAATTTAGGGAGGGTGATACCAAAATCAGAAAGGGGATCTAAAGACGACTCTTACGGAATAATTGTTAGTTTTGCGATATAGCGGAATAATGCAATTGTAATTTTTGTCACTTTTAATATGTAGTTTATATTATATATGAACAAACAGACGGGGAGGGGGTGTGGCAACACCAGAGGGTGTGTGGCAATACCGATTTCCTTTATTTATTATAGGTATTATTGTCAATACTTCCTTACATGGTAAAATGTAAGTGGCAATGCGACATGTAACCGCAAATTTGTCGTAAAATCCTTCAAGAAGCATATTTGACTCATTTATAGATTGCCAAGCTGCTCGACCTAGTACTCAAGTATGACGACATAAAAACCTAGGGCGGGTCAAGAATTCCCTTAGTTAAGTAATTCGAAAGCCTTTCGAATGTTCTGTCAAGAAACAAAAAATTGAGTTCTTGCAGCTTTTTCGTATTACAGATTCTGACTGTAACGGGGCACTACGACTTGTACTGCTTCAGTACAAGTCCACTTCGCACTGCTTCAGTTGTGAGTGGTGCCTTACAGTTTTTCAAGTACACTAGCACGTGCACAGAAGACTTACGTTCCGTCTGCCGTAACAGCTTCTAATAGCGCAACACTAGATGTTGCGAGTGCACGTAGTGATTCATCACGTATACGCGACACCTAATTGAAGCTTGAATACGAATGCGAGTCGGACGAAATGGCCGACTTGGGGAGAATACAACAGTCGCCTAATAAAGTCAGGCGGCTGACTATGACCTTCAAATGAGAGGGATCATTCCGACAGACGATTAAAAGTATATTTGCCTCCAACGATGAGGACGATCCTTCATAACCCGTTCCGTCTCCATACGGTTACCTGCACATGTTTCTGTGCAAGGAGACGACTATGGCGTAAGCCATCTTAAGAAAAGTCCTTGTGGTACCCCTGCTTCAGTGGGTACCACTCAGGGGAGTGAAGACAATAAAATGTCTCATCTCGCCCCTGACAAGAACCGTGGCTTTTACCCGACAGGCTGATCAATAGCTTGTCTGGAGAAACTACTCCTCACAATAAATATCCCTTATTTATTGCGACAAAGCTACATGGCCCGGATCCACGCGAAGATTCACCACTGAACAAGACCCCTATCACGAGCTCGACAAAGAATCGATTGTATAGTGGCAACAATAAGCGAGATAAAGTCTCGCTTATGCAAGCCTAAAGCGTTTATTCGCAATGTCAAGACACTGGCCCTTTCTTCGCCCTGGGGAACAACTCGCATCTCTATTAAGATGCGGGATGCGATTGACGTTTTGCAATCGATTTACATGCGCCAGGGGCGCGCGTTTTCCGATGGACCTTCTGAACCATCAGATGGGTCTCGTCATACTGACGGACGAGGCCCTCAACGTCAGCAATCAGCTGGGAACAAGACTCCCAGCTGTCATGTGAAGGTGGATAACCACGCCAGCGAACAAGATAACTCGTTCGCTGCCCCTTCACATCACGGTGGTTCTGCAAACGGCTAACAAAAACTTGACCACAGAACGAATCCACCAATAAATATCCTGGAGGAGCGAAAAAGCCGAACCGCCTTCATCAAAGCGAGAAGAACTTTCGCCATGAGGAAGAGACTTAACCAAGACCGCGACAAGCATCGATCGTTAGAGCAACAATAAGCCACATAAAGAGCGGATGCAAGCCTGAAGAGTCGTACGCAATGTCAAAAACAACGGAAGCTAAGCCTGCATCAAAAACTTAACGCGAATCGCGTTAAGAGGAGCAACGAACCCAACAGATCCCAAGTATAAATAGAATCGGTTGCCACCACAAGAAGCTTCCAGGCCTTAAAAAGGGTGGTCAGTCCGTCCTCGGAAGAAAACACGAAGAGCATAAAAGCGGAGCCGACCAACCTAAAACCTAGGAAGCGCTCGCAACCTAGTGGCAATTCTATTGTGTACGCATCGCCTCTGCGATACAGTACACGGAATGGCCCAATGAGCTTGGTAGAAATTTACTGCTACCCACATTGGTGACTACACGCTAAGGTCAGTTTACCGTAGAGAGTAGTACTAGATTATTAACTTAAATGAATGAGCATTAGCTCTTCTACATTTGTCTGCATTCCGTTTCTGTCGGTCCACTGCGTTAGCAATGGAATCCTGAACGAAACGGATTATTGATTCTCGAGTTAGTAGAATTCTTCTGCTAACTCATTTGTTTTGTCTTTTTCAGTACGCTTTGTGCGCACTGGCGTGAGATCTTTCCCATCTTCAATGTCGACTTCTTCGACATCGACATCACTCGTGTCTTTGTTAACTTCGACGCGTGATGAGCATCAGCCAGAATTGGTTTTGCTCGTGCGAGGCCACCCTTCTTAAACAAGAGGATCCCTCTAATTGGGTGGGTATGCGAGGATTGCGGAAGCCATTCACAAAGAACGGTGTATACGTTGTAGACGCATGCACCGAATTATTGATGGCGAATTCGACCATCGGTAAGAGCTCGCTCCAATTTGGATACGATTGGACGTAACCTCGAAGTATCTCTTCGAGGACGCGATTTGTTGACATAGTCAGCCGTGTTCCGAGAGATCGGAATACGGATTGCCAAAACTCCGCCGTGAACCGTGGATCTCTATCTGAAATTAATTCACGGAATAGACCGTGGAGTTTGAATACAGTGTCGATAAAGACACGGGCGCAACCCGGAGCTGTAATCGACTCTGGTTTTGCAGCAAGATGTACCAGCTTGCTATATCTGTCTAGAAAAACAAGGATTCCATTGTTTTTGTGTTCGTCTTCGGGAAATCCGAAGACAAAGTCCATAGATGCGGACTGCCAACACTCTGCCGCAAGCGGTAGAGGTTGAAGAGGTGCACGGGATGAAGGGCCAGGCTTCACCCGTTGACATACCTTGCAAGCACGAATGTACTTGCGCACGAACTGATACTGGCGGGGCCAGTAAAAGTCGCGACTTACTGTGAGGTAAGTCTTCTCACGTCCACGATGTCCACTTGTTGGAGCATCGTGACACTCATACATGATGCGCAAGCGCAAATCATTGTGAGTTGGGACGACGACACGTGGGGTGTCGCCGGTAACGGCTGTGTAATACAATAAGCCGTTACGTGTTGTGTATCGATCGGATGACGATCGATATAAAGCCGGTAGATCTTTAAAAGATTTATCGGATGGATTCATTAAATGATCCATCA
>NC_090614.1:2829566-2841517 GCF_004359215.1 Bremia lactucae | reverse complement strand
TCACCAGGGTTCGCTAATTACTTGCAAAAGTATAGCTAGAATTATGCTGAGTGAACCAAACCATTGTCTGGCCTCCTTAAAAAGGCCGCAGAATGGGTTTGGTTAGAAGAACAAGTATATGCGTTCGCAGTGAAGCAATCTCTTGTAGAGGCGCCGGTCTTGGCATTGCTGGACGAGGATAAGCCCTTTAGCGTCGTCTGCGATGCAAGCAAAATGATGACGAAAGCGTTGACCGTGTCCTTTCTTATTAGTCCCGGCTTCTAAAAGCCGCAAAACTGAATTACCCTATGCATGACAAGGGACTACTTTCAATAATGTATGCTCTTGTTAAGTTTCGAGTGCACCTGTTGGACACCGAACCATTTGTGGTATATACGGACTGCGGACCGCTATTAATTTATCGCACCTCTCGCCTAGAATGGCTAGATGGCTTACATTCTTCTCTGAATTTAATTTCAAAGTTGAATACAAGACGGGTAAGTCGAATGTCTTGGCTGACGCGATACCGCGCAGAGCAGACTTCGAGGCAAGAAACCAGGAAAGTATGCCTCGTGCTAAAGCACAAATTGTGTCGTCAACGTTGAGTCGTCAACGTTGAGTCGTCAACGTTGAGTCGTCAACGTTGGCAGCCATGAGCTACAGTCATGACGAACATTGTCGCCTGCTGTTGGATCACTTCGGTCAACGAAAGGTTTCCCTTCCGTCGCACAGCTAAATCGATTTAACTACAGCGATGGCATGTTATGGCATCAGCAATCACCTTGTGAACCCTTGATAATATCTGTGCCTCATGATCCAGATCACAAGCTGATGATTCTTCTCGAGCTTAATGATACACCATCGAGTGGATATCTGGGCCGTGAAAGACATTTTTAAAAGTGTCAGACGAATTCGGTGGCTACATGGGTGGTCAACTATATTCGCCCTTGCGAACAGTGTCAGAGCGTTAAAGCCTGCAACATCCAGCAGTAAGCCACTGAAGCTGTACCGATTCCAACGGATTGTTGGAAGTCGGCAAGTCTGGACTTCAGATTTACAATGCCGCCCGACCCCAAGGGTTTGACGGGGCTCGTCGTCTTTGTAGACAGACTAAGCAAAATAATGCACTTAGCACCATGTAAAACATCGATCACAGGCAAGGAGGCAGTGTTTTTGTTCCAGGATCATGTATACCGACTACACGGGATGCTCGAGTTCATATTGTCGGACCGGGGTCTACGTCTTACGTCAGGGTTTTGGCGACATGTGTTTGAGCTGCTAGGTAGCAAGCTCCACATGTCGACTGCAATTACCCCCAGACCGCTGGCCAAACAGAGCGGCCAATCGGATCGTGGCTGATGTATTACGCATGATTGCGACTGCCAAAGAATGAAGCAAACAATTGTCCTTTGTGGAATTCGCTATAAATAACAATGTCCACGTCATACGGGTGAGAGACACGATTCTATATAAACGGACTGCGCCATCCTAGGACGCCAGTCTCGTTTGTGCGCAGCCCAAGTCTTAGTGGGAGGGCTCCTCACTACACTCGGTGCGAAAGAGGGACATCGCTTCGTCAATTTGACGATGACCCGTGAGGGTATCATCTCAAAGACAGAAACTTGCTCTAGTGACCCTGCCGGTTTGGCAGCGGTCAGTATGTAGTCACGGCAATAAATGCCTGTGAATAATAACGATATTTTGATAATGTCAACTACGTGACGAGGTTCGAGACCTAAATTATATGCTAACTCTCCCGCCGTGAATGATGACGCACCCCGTATTTTACATGTGTCGTCTCAAACGGTATGAAGAACCAAACGAGGTAACAGATTCCCATCAGTCTAAGGAGACTGGTGGTGACACCGACCATGGGTCGAGTGTCAAACAGATGGGGGGTTGAGGAAGGTGAAAGACTTTCCTCGGACCTTCTCTTTCCAAAAGAACGTAACGGACTCGGAGAGCGAGGGATACCACGCAGTAATGCGGGTCCCTCAGCGTCAACTTCTCCAAGATGTCCTCCGAAGTTTCAGGAGTTCTTGACCCTGACGATCCTTCGCGCGGACATCATGAAGATCCGACGTCAGTCGCAAAGACTTGACCCTCGAGATCCCCAATGTGACGTTCAGTAGCGCTTCACGCCTGCAAATGAACGGACGCGGATAAGGCAGTCGCGAGTAGGTGGGCGCAACGGCCACTTCTATTGGGCGCCGTCTGCATTGGTGAATGGGGGTAGGAACCAACGCTTCCTTGTTTGAAGGTTGCTTGCCCGCCGCTCCGGGGGGGCAGAAGTATCAGATCCTCGTCCTGTGGAATACCATGCGGGAAGAACCCACCTTGCCCAAATAAAAGGATTCCCAAAGAGTTTCGACCCTACGTATTGACGTGCTTGACGTGCCCGGCATGGTGACTGCCTTCGAAAAGGAGCACCAGCTGAGGCTTCTCCGCTACTCTTAAATGGACTAGCAGGAGTAGCGTGGTGAGAAGGAACAGGGGTGGGGGTAAAGTACCGGCCATGATTTCTTTCACACGCAAGCGAGCGAAATTTATTCGCTGCTACCGCTGTTTCACCGCACCGTAATGCGGTTGCAAGCGGCGCGTTAATGTTGCCTTACATTGGTCGGGCGTTTATTTGAACGCAATGCGACCGGGATCGGGGAAATACGTCCAAGCAATTTTCCCTGAACCTACCATGAATATAGACACCATAATAATTATGAGCGTCTAGAATAGCGCGCTCCAGGAGCGACGCTCTTGGCCCGATAATACGAGGCCATCGATATGGAGAGGGCATAAGTGATATGCCACCTGTCATGTAGCCACATTCGATACGACCGGCTTGTGACACCGACTGAGCTCGCTCACGTGTCGTCGGCGGAGCCTTACACTCAGACTCGCCTATCTCAGAACCAATATGAAAACGGTCTGAGCATAAGACGTTGTGGTTTCACCCAACGGAGATGCAGCTACACATTTATGGGCAGCGCTCTCATGAATAATCGCTGCGCTAGCCAGCGCCGACGACGAGACAGCATTAGAAAAACCTTGTTGTCTCCATGTTAGGAGCAATGAGTGAAGTTTGGATGGGCAATAACGCGCCATCATCCTTCCTCATTAGCTCGCTGTACTCATCACTACTATGAAGCGATGGCAGCGGTATCGACTCATTGTAGTCAACAATTAGCGACAGATCTACATATTCACTGTAAAAGTGGGAGGCGCCACAGCAGCAGTAGCTGTCGGCGTTATAACTGCGGTACTGAGCGACGGCGGCGTGCTAACGCGGCGCGTGCGCTTCGTGCGTGGATAAGTGGGTATCTTTGCAGACGACCCACCAGCTTTGCCCCTTTCAGGTGGCATGTTTGGCGCCATGTATGTGCACACAGGTCGCTAGAGTGACTGAGAGAAACAAAAGCGGCGCCTTAAACAGCTCGTTGTTCCTCGCTCCACTTTGACGAATTTGCATGATGTAAATTCGTTCTTAAAGGGGGGATGGTGTAACGGGTTAAAGTTGCCCTATCTTACACAATCCCCGTTAAGTACACTTTGTGTACTTTACAGGATGGTCAATTCCTTATGTGAAGTAATTAGACCCACCACTTGGGGGTGGTTCATATTGTGACCCACCCTTGTGTATGTGATGCACTTGAGTGCATTCACATTTGGAGGGATGATGCCTCGCGTCATCCAAGATACGAGAAATTTAGAATAATACGCTCGCAATACATATCAGTGCATATTTACAAAGATGGAACGTATGATTGGTTAAAATAGGTTTCATATTTAATACTATCAAATATCAAGTCGTCTGAAAACTACGGTCTGGCTCACAAGTGCGCACGTGGAGCCGGACCACCGACGTTTCTTAACTAAGGCGTCTTGTTCGTTGGGTGAGGTCGCTTAGGCGCCGACCAACTACCTCACTACACGTGAGAGAAGACGGTCAACCTGCTTTCTCGCTGTGCTAAGGTGAGTGCTTTAAGTAGAGCGTGGCCGCAATAGACTTGCCCGCCTACGCTGCATGTATTGAGTGACGAAAAAATTCCGATTGGAAAAAGCGTTGCATGGTGCAAGTTTGCGTTCTTACAAACGAGCCAGTCGATCTACCAAAATACCAGCATGGTTTAGCAAGCCCATCGGATCTTCATTTCTCGTTAAGGTGCTTCTTATAAATAGTAGATCTTGTTAAAAGTAAAAGACATCAACAGCCATTTCATCCAAATTGTCATCCTTTTTTTCTCTTAATTCAAGCAAATCCTATTTTTTAGTCATCCGTGCAAGTTCTTTTTCTTTAATTTATCTCGGGCTTTGCACTCGCAACCAGTTTTCATCCAATCGTATTTGTCAATTGTGCAAATTCTCCCGCCTCTTGACTGCCCCAGCATTATTGCTTTGGTTTATATCGTTACGCGATATCGTAGCACACTAATTGAAAATTCGTAATTGTACTGGCTTCCAATTTCCAGAACAATGAAATTTCCACATTCATTTTTTCACCGTCAATTTAATAAACTTTGCCAAAGTCAAAGTTTTGAAAAACGGTTTTAAAGCAAGAAAAACATGCCAAAGTGACCATCCCAAGACATGGGCATGTATACCATTCCTAGGAGGCCTAAGAATTCCGTACAATATGAAAACACGCGTCATTCCAATCACGCGGCTCGACCCAGTCTTACGCTGGTACTTGCATTTGTATTGAAACATTTGGCCTCCATCTTGTCCTGCTGATCCTTAAAAGGCGTACCCTTTTCTCCTTGTCACGATTTTGAGCCGAAGACTTCATCTTTGCAAGCGTTTGGAGCTGAATTCTCTCCCATTCTTGCGTCGTGGAGACTCGTGCTTTCATTGCTTTCGAAAACGGAAGGCCTTTAACGTACGTGCTTGTTCTTTCGATCGCTTGAAGCGTTTTCAACAGCGTCGTTTATTGCAAGAAAAAGCGACAAATAGTAGAAAGAAGCATTCCTCTTCTTAGGAAGATCAGATCAAAAGACATACGATACTCTACACAGCACACACACAAACACGTTCCTATGCAAGGACCCCATTACAGCAGCGTCGTTGGCCTCAGTCCCTCGTCCAGTCCTTCGCGAACTTCCCAACTGTTTTCGAATCCCTCGAGACCTTTCCACTCGACAAGATCCTCACGCTCAAGCAACTCATCCAGCACGGCACAAGTAAATTCCGACGAACTATCGACCGTACAAGGTACATTTGTTGCGTCTTGAAACCACTGCGAACCGTCTCGAGCCATCGAAAATGAAGCTACTACGGGCACTCCATTGTTCGTCGACCGATGCCTCGTCGTCGATTCGATTTGACTCATGGACATTCTTTCTAAATGCGTCGACAAGTGGCAAGCACGGGTCCAATCGTGCTCCAGTCGAGCCAACGTGGTCAAATTCATTTCCGATTCCGGTTCCTTTGTTTCCAAAAAGCAATTTGCAGCTTGTTTAGCGCTTGGACAATCCTCAAGACCATTTACGCTTGGCACAATCATCGTAGTGTTGAGTTCGGTACAAGGCGAGAAGTTATACGATGGATCATTGGCATCCCCGAATGCTAAGACAGAGAGAATGTCTTTATCAATTGCCTCGTCGTCTTTCGATACGGTCGTTGAAAGTGCGGTTGGATGCCATTCAAAAGCCCTTGAATCATTGAGAGGAAGCGGGACGACGGTCTTGTGACTACGAGTGTTGCTATTAGCTTGAATGAGGGAACACGAAGGTGATGATTTTTCAGGAAAAGACTCGGATTTTGACCGGCTTTTAGTCTTTTCGAGAGGCCATGCCACGGGTTCACACGGTATACGAACGCGACAATTGCGAGTTGATTTCAAAGGAATAGGAAGTGGCAAAGTACATGCTTTCAGAATGGACGCAATGGGATCCGACTTGGAGCGCGAGCGTAAATGACAGCGGGCGGCTTTGGCAAAAGGAGGCAGCAATTCCGATGAAGATGCAATGGCATTTGCTGGGGCGATGAGGTTTACCGTACTGGGATCGACGAAGCTTAGCAATGGCGTCGCAGGTCGAATCGAGACATTTCGAGGCGCATTGGAATGAAGAGGGAGCAAGAACGTCCCGACCTAGAAGCGTATGTTCGATAAATAAAAGGTTATTCGACATTGAAAACGAGCATAAATACCTCACCTGACTCTCTTTCTTCTCTCGGGCTTCTACTTTTGCGAGTTCTGGATGTTTGATCCGCTGATGGTGAAATAACGAACCTTCGGACCCATACGCCTAAATTCGAAAAAACGAGGAATTTTTTTGAAAAAAACGATTTCATTTTTTTGAAAAACACATGGACTGAAGTCGTACTTTGGGACACTTGGCGACCGAGCACTTAAATTTGCGGTCAATTTCTGCGGCCGACCGTCGACGTCTTTTTTTCGTTGTATGCGATGTGGCCGGGGTCTTCGTCTCGGTTGGGGTTTTAGGCGGTGGGTGCTCGATTTGTAACTAGATGCGACAGTATCGTGATCAGACTTAGCCTCTTAATAGTTTTAAACGCTTAAGATTATGTAATCGCAGACAATTGTATACTTGGCCGATTTCTCGGCTTTCTTCAGGCGTCGAGGCCGCGAGATGTCGGGCATGGGCACGTCAGTATCGATGCGGGACTTGCGCTGTTTGGCCTTCATGGTCGACGCGTCCTCCTTCTCTTGAATGTGCGTGTGTGCGGAGGATCAGGTGCGGTAGACTTGCTGGATGGAAGTGCCTCTTCAAGTGTCGAATCTTCAGGACAGCCTCGATGTTTTGATAAAGTTGACGGAAGAGATACAAAACGTCTTCGGAAAGCAACCCATCAGTGTTCTGCAAAAGTTGACAAACGGCTTTTGGCTAAATCCGATTTAACAGGTTTCTGGCCTAAAACAGGACACTGACGTGCGGATTTAAATCATATTCGGACTTTTTAAAAACGCGATAAAAACTTATACGGGCCACCAAGTGCCTGCAGAATTGCATCGAGGCAAACGCCGTTAATTTTCTCTTGGAAGCATTGGGCTGCAACCCAGCATTTACGTGGGTTGCCATATGTCAAGGTATACCCCGCAACTTTCTTCAACTTCAACATGTCTGTCAGCATAAAAAGTATGACATTTCACGATAATGCTGCAAATTGCACAAATTTCTACGAAATAAAAGTCTTGGGGGAGTTTTCTACCAGCGTTTTAACACGGCCAGAAAGTCTACAGACTAATCATTACGAATACCGTCGGCGAATGTAAATAAAGCATCATTGTACTACTACCTTTCTGCTCCGATCAAAACTATCGACTTTTGATGTTTGAAACGGAGCCTCGGCCTTCACTCCTACGTTTGTCGAAAAAGTAATCAATGTCATTGAAAGCATTCTTCTCGCTTCTTGACCGTTCTTATTATCTCCATGCTACAATCTCAGGTCCTTGCATTTTTAATTGCTAAAATTGAAACTAAACTTCTGATTAAGCTGCGAGCTAGGTAGGTACAGTATCGTGAAGATATGAAAATCATCTTAGGCGTCCAGTTGCCGGCCTGTGATCAAGGTAAGACGGATCTTACGTCACATTAATCTTTTAAAACGCCGCTGAAACGATCAGGTGTCATTCAGAATTTCTTGCTGCGCCTGCCATGGTCTTTCTGAAATATTGTGGCAGTCATTCAATGGCTGCAACTTGATGTAGAAGACGGAGCGAAGCAGTGGTGCTATCGGAGACTCAAGCGCAATCGGAGCAGTCTCGCCATAAATATGCTTCAACTATAGTTTGAGATAATAAGCTAGATGCGGTTTCGCTGCCTTACTCAAACCCGACTACCAGTATTTTTTAAACCGTGACGGAATGACACGCAGCATGCAATCTGCCATTCAAAGGTTTAAACTAAGATGATCCAAATTATCATGATTCGCCTCGAATGTGCTTACTCTCAAATAATTATAAGATGATACAGGCGGATTCAAAAAGGCTGTTCAAATTTCTCGAGCAAAACGAAAAAGAAAACCTTTTCTGCGATCGTAATCTCCTTTTTTTTACTACAGTCGCCAGTCTTAGATCCTTCAAATGTCAACGATACCACGCTATAAGCCGCTGGCAGCAGCTCTGCAGAGGACCAATCCTTGCGACGGTCTCAGTCAGCAATTGTCAGAAAAACGGCTCGAAAAACGGCGCGTCTGACTGTCTCGCTCTCCTTTTAAAATAATGTAGAAAGCTAACGTCAGCAGATTCGTGATCTATTCGTCCCACTAGCAGATGGATGCCTACTACGCATTGCGGCCAAGAAGCCGAAAGCAGCCAAATGTTTGTGGACCTATTTTAATGCAGCTGTCCTTCCCTGCTACTAAACTGGCGTCAGGAGGGATCTCAGCGTTGTTGTTTGTAGAAGGCTACACTGGTCGTCATCACAATGTCGTGCAATCGTTTTGGCGTGCTTAAATTTGTGAAGGGCTTGGTTGCCGTATGCGATTATAATGTTGCATGCGCAGATTCCACAATGTCAAGTCATTGTTGCAAAACTACAAGCTCCCTTAAAAGTTAAGCTTAATTGCCACAAGGACTTGGTCTTGGGTCATCGGTCCTATTTTCGTCTTCTCAGATACTTCAAATTCAAGAAAAAAAATATTCAGATTGTAGTCGATTCTGCGATGATGCCATCCGCGTGGTATTAGCTCGCCAAGTCTAGCAAAATTCTTTTAGATATGAAACAATGAGATATTACTCCTCTGTAGTAAAAAGTCGGTAGACGGGGTTTGTAAAGATAAAAACTACCCATGTTCTTCGAATTTTTACATCAAGCACCTCCTCTGTTGGCATTAACTCCAAAGTTTTGCTCTCTTGCTGGTGCTTAACCTCAAGGCTTAATTGGCTAGAAAAAACTAGCAACGGCTTCGAATTTGCCCAACCTGCTTGTTTGTTGAGGTATGTAGACTCGCTGCGAGGCCTTACATTAAGCCATTATTCCCCGTACACATCATCGCTGTAAGCTACAGTATACACATGCCGGTCAATTTTCCGACTGACGCATGCAAAGGGCGCGGCATTGATCACCGCTGCGCCATCGACTTTCACTTACCGAAGGCAACAAGATCGAAAGAGGTACGAATGCTTGTTGCGTCGGTGACACTTGTGCGGACGAAAGAAGAACTAAGAATGTAGCAAGCGGTGCTCTAAAACTCGCAGAATGAAAGCTTAATTGCCTGTTGCTTATAAAAAAATACTTTTCATCGATTAAGAAATCGAAGTAAAAGTGTCCTTCATTACGTGCAAAGCCTTCGGGCGTCTAAATGGTGGTTACACTTGTTTGAAGAGGATGGACCACAAAAATGCCGATTGCTAGGCGCTTATTATTTCTAAAGCATATCACGACTATCGAGAGGAATCGGTGCTCGTCTATCGCTGACAGATTATTAACCAGCAAATAGATGCGGTTAAGGAGCATCGACGGTTGCGTTTTAGACATTGTCACAAGTGAGCGCGAGTATTCAATCATTATTATTATTGCTCGAAGTAGCGCAATGATAGATTGAGTCCGCCTTTCGGTTTTAAGTATACGTGACATGGTGTTAATGCGCGGAAAAATGCCAGATGATTGCGTTGCAATTTATAACTTTTGGAAGCATTATTGCACAACACAACTAATTAAAGTAATTAAAAGCCTTTCATATATTGTTGAATTTATTTTGCAAAAAGAACAGCAATCATCTTGGCGATTAGTCTGTCCTCGACACTTGTACGTGCAATAGAAATGCGGAACAATCAATTCATAACACCGTCACATGGAGGTAGAATTTATATTGCTTGTATTTTACATAGATATAATCCAGTCTATATGATACAAGTTAGTTTAAGCTTCAGGAAAAGTTCTTTGCTCCCTTTTCTCTTAACCGTGAAAGCGATTAGAAAACAATGGTCCCACCCGCAAATTCATCCTAATGCAGCAATGCGGTCTTTGCCTGATACGGTGCGACGCTACAATTTACCTTTGTGATAACCATCGGACAGACCAAAGGTGAAACTGTGTGGCACCTAATAATAGCTTTTGTCTGAGAGATAGCGGGCGTAAGACATCCAAAACACTTGCCTGGATTTGTGAGATTCGAAACGAGCTTCGATCAGTCAAATACGCGTTATGCGCGTGATTCGGGTGTGGCTAGTAGAATCAATCGCAGTTGTTGTCTTTAAAAAAATCACGTATACTTCCCGAACCTCGATGAGTCCATCATTCTTCTTCGACTTTTGTTAAAGCACTTTGCCGATGACAATGCACTGAGGGATTTAGATGGACATAAGTCCGAAGTTAGTGCCGCTGCGCATTAAGGCGGCGTAGTTGTCGATACCTTTCTTAGCAAGCAGCTTCGATGGTCGAGTGCTACAGTGCTCACCCTGTTACCAACCGAACCGTATTTGTCAACAATTTCACTGTAGCCAACATAACATTTGTTGACCTGATTTAGGATGTTGAGCGATTATGCGTGTTTAAACTTCTTGTTGCTAGATAGTCTTTCAAACCGCGGAATTTGGATAAATAATAGGAGCATATTACGCAAAAGTTCTGTGCACGCACCTTCTTAATGAGTGACACAGATCATACTTAAGCTGAATCATTAACAACACGACGTGATCATCGCTTGATGGGTGGCCAGTTATGGACACTGCCATTTGTGATTACAAAATGGCAAGCTCGGTGACATGACGTTGTGAACCTTCTCAGTCGTTCAATGATAAATTCATGGCTTTGGATTATAATATTGTCAAATGCGATAAGCAGACGCGCGTGGATGAACATGCTAGCGTTTTGAAGATGAGCAGGGAGTTTTTGATGGCCAATCCCGCGCTTTTGAGTCTCCTTTAGAGTGGCAATGGAGAAGGATGTTCTTGCATTTTATTAGAGAAACGGATCTTTACGTTTGATGCGTCACAAAGCGACGATAAGGCTGGCGACGATGCGATTACGTGAAGTAGCGCTATTGTAGAAGCAGCTTTTGATCCGATAAATCGTGATGTTGCGCACCGTATGCGAGTCGTAGAAGCAATTATACCGAATAAGGTGTCAGAATTACGTGGTCGTTACTCTAATTAAATTACTCGATGGTAAATTATAGATCAGCATTATTTGAGTTAATTATAAGCGAATTTGGAATTTTAATGAGCAAAAATTGCGCAATTTCTAGAGCTCCAAGTGTGAAGGTCACAATTGTATGTATGCTGTATTGCGTCTTCAATACACCTTTATGCTTATTACTACTCCATGCGAAGGTCATTGAACCTCAAGCAATTTGTACCATAAACAGCACAATTACTTTTCATCCAAATCCCAGCTTAAAAGTCTCGAGATTAGAGCTGCAACGTGCACATCATAGATGTAAAAGTGAAAGGAGAATTTTGGATCAAAATAAGTACACCTTGTGTTACCTAATGACGATTTGATGGATTTAACTCAAGCTTATTTAAGCTCACTTGTTATTAGTTAACAAGCCCATCGCGATTTGGTGCACAACCAAGGCGACACTCCCGCTTTAGCAAAAAGCTTCACAATTTCACGATATTTCCGTCTTTCAAACTTCCCAACGCCTCAAACCTTTTTCATCCGATTTCGGACAGCAGTGACAACATTCATGATACTGCTGTTGCCGTCTGTCCTCGCTTTGTTAAGCTGCGCAATCGCATCGCCAGTCCCTTCGCTTCGTGACGCTTCATCTGTAAAGCTTCATGTCACTTACAAACGCAAGAACATGTTTTTCCATGGCCACTCGGAATTTGACATTTTCGCCACGCCCGTATTTTACAACAATGCTTCCAAAGTGCTCTACAACAGCTACGCCACCTTTAATGACGACGATGAGACGCATGTTTACACGGTGTTTAATGGATCTGCATTTCTCACGACTACAGATGCGTCCAATTCTAAAATGACGCAGTGTCTATCTTCTAGCATCATACCTTTTGATGGAATTCTACAGGCATTGAATGATGCCACCCCGATTCCAAGTGCGAC
>NC_090614.1:2758655-2829466 GCF_004359215.1 Bremia lactucae | reverse complement strand
GACCGTCATATTACCGTTTTCAAGCCAGCTTTCAATGGAAAGACAATTATCTGTGAAAGCGTCGAGAAACCCACGACATTGACGCCTATAGCTCTCGCACTTGCCACTGGCCACGACATGCCATCAAGCGTGTCGAGAAGGTTGAAACCAGAGGCTCATCTGGTTATGGAAGCTTCTAGCTGTGAAACGTGCAATACTACACCGCGTCCGTGTATGTTTCTCCATGGATCAGGGAATCCCATTGACAGAGACACAGTGCAAGATTCGCCTCACTTGATTCCACAAAAACTTGGTGATATGCGGGACCATGCGCCATGCTGCTCGGTTGTCAAATATGCCGTCGTAGAAAGCTTGGAAGCCGGATGGATGAATGAAACGCTTCAACAAAAGTTCTGCAATCTTGCGCTTTCAATGAGTGATACTAGTGATTTGGACGCTGGAATTATTGATAATACGATTATAGTAACCCACTCCATGGGTGGTCTTGTCATGGCTACTGCCATTGCCAACAACAAGTGCTCAATTAGTGACACAACATCGTGGGTGTCTTCGAGTCCACCAATGATGGGCAGCATGGCGTCCGACTATCTCATTGACGTCTGCGATAAAGGAAAACATATTGACATCAAAGTCGATATACTGGACATGTTCGATCAATGTCCCGTGCCAAATTCGCGCCGTTCGACTATATACGAGGGCGAACAATATAGCGACGTAACCACCAATATTGCTTACGTAGCTGCCCAGAAAGTGTATCGCGAGAATGTTGCCGCGGCCATGTGCAGTGACAGTTACTATGGACTCATGTCCATCTTTCATGTCCCAAGCATTCTTGTGGCCAAGCTCATTAACCACAAGTCTAAGGAAAATGATGGACTTGTCGAGTATGAAAGTTGTCTAGGAGGCATTAGTGCGGACAAGTTTAAAGACCACTATCGCAATCAATTCTACAGACCCCGTTTAAACCATGCGGATACGGCATTTTTGACTGGTGATAGCTCGTATCGTAGCACGCAGAAGCCACGGAAGTGGTTTGAATGTTTAGACTATGAAGTGCCTAGAAAGAAAAACAACTTTTAAGCTGAGAGCTCAAGTGCTATGAAAGAAAAGCAAATTTTATCAATTTAATGGCACCTCTTGGAATACTACAAGTAGCGAAGGCTTCAAAGCAAACTCATCAAAATTTGTTTTTATTGCGGTGTGAAAATCCAGTTGGACAATTCATGTGGTGTGGCACACCTAGGTGCAATTTCCTCTGCATTAGTACATGTGACTGCATATCAATCAATAGTGTAAGCACGTCTCAGCCACCAAATATAGATTGGTGGGAGAAACTATATTAAAATATGTATAGTTAATTTCTTAAAAAAATGTGTAAGTAAACTTTAGGGCCCCTTTTTTAAAGCGTTCCGTGCGTACCTAAGGCTTTTGCTATAATCCATAAGCGTACGAGACCTTACAGAGGTGTTTACTCTTCGGCACAATTGTCACTTGGTAGAAATAACTTTAACGTTAAGTATAAGCCGGAAAAGCAAAATGCTTTGGCTGATGCGTTATCACGCCGCCCTGACTATGAGTTTTGTCATGTGACAACTCTGACGTCACCGATCACTGATCAAATCCGCTCGGAATATGCTCCGGATGACCACTGCGTGGCTTTGCTTTGTGGTCTTGGCAACAGGCTTGAAACTCGACACATAAAATGTCGGCTCGTTTGAAACCAAGCTTACATCGCTATTTTAACGATAAGAGCTTTTGTTTTATTCGACTGATGCCGCGGATTTTCAACGCATCGTCGTCCCTTACGATGAAGTAATCAAGTATCGAATCTTCTTTGTGGCACATGATATGGTCGGTACGGTCGAGAAAAGACCTACAGCTCCGTGAGCCAGAGTTACTGGTGGCCCAAGCTTTACAGATCGTTAGCACCTGCGTTCGCACATGCTAAACTTGCCGACGGGTTAAGCCCTCGGCTCATGCAACTGCGCCACTGGCCAGTTAGCCCGTACCCACAATCCAGGGAAGTCCAAGCACAAAACTCATCCAATATAGGATGGATTTTGTGCTTGGACTTCCCCATGTTCGGATGACAACATAGACATTGTGGTCTTCGTTGACCAATTAAGCTAAAGGCTCATTTCGCGGCTGTGCCATACATAATTGATGGTTAAGGTAGAGCAAAGCTGTTGATTGGCCGCGTTATTCGACAAATGGTTTGCCGGTAGTAATTGTCTAGGATGAAGACCTCCGCTTCTCAGGTAAAATTTTGAAAATTAATTTTCCGAGTGCTTGGCACTAGATTAGACATGTCCACAGCGGACGAATCACTGAGTCCCTTGAACTCGACTCATTAAGCTCTACGAGCTTGTACGACTCTCCGAGTTGTTAGGCTAGTTGGTTTTCATAGCAATCAGTGAGTATACAAGTCGACAAGGCTTCCTCTGACTTAAATGCAAATGCCACCAGCAGAGCGAGATAGCTCCGCTACCTGGTAGCACTTGTAGTCAATCTACGTCTGAGTCTTTATGAGACTTTCTCTTTGTGAGGATGGATTAGTCGATAGCATCTCAGATGCTCAACGTTCTGCTTTAAATGAACTAAAAGTCATATTTGGGCCTGTGCAAATAGATCATATCCTCATTCGGGCCCTAGAGGTGCTTGATGTGAGGCTAAGCGTTTATGCATTTCGAGGCCAATGTTGTTCGACAGCTCCATGACCACTTGCGCATCTACAGCGTCTCGGTACATTGATGTAGTCTAAGGCACGCCCTCTAGTCTTCAAGCTTTATAAGTATGAGAGCAAAGAGAAAGAAAATATCATCTTTAGTATGCTACAAAAAAAGCAACAGAGAGTCAGTTTGTCCATCGCCAAACTCGGTGGAAGAGCCAGCGAATGGGCTATCACACGCACTCGTCTCATATGTCGCATTTCCTACGTGGGATATGCTGCAACAGAAATGTGATCAAACTAATTGCGTGCGCTCCCGCTTCTAATCCTCCCGTCCGGATTAAAGACCTATCAGACAATGTTCAAGAGTTGCAAACTCTTGTCGCTGCTAAGCAGCTTAACGTTTTTCATGGAAGGTCTTAGAAGCATGTCACTACGCGTGCATTTGTTGGACGAGGTTGGATTCATAAAATACACGTGTAGTTAATACGTAACGCTTACTGATTTTAAATAGTTTGACATGAATAACTCTTCATTGGGTGTCGGACCGGACACTGGCTCTTTTAATAGCAAAGTTAAATTGAAGAAACTTTAAATATTAGAAAAAAATGTACCGGTCTCTGCAACGTGTAAAATCTCGACATCGAGACAACAGGGACAAAAGCCGTGTACTGCAAGACCCGAGAGTCTGCAACGTTACCGAGTGATATCAGCAGTAGCTGTGTACACAACGTTTCTGGCAATGAGTGACCAGAAACGTTGAGAGCTTCCTTCGCAACATACTCATTTAGGGCTAGACGAAAGATTTGTTGATAAGTTCGGTCAGAACCTAAAGGCTGGTGAGATATCTGATATTGTGATCGTTCAGCCAGATCCTGAGTTAAATTTATCATCGCTTCTGGATAAAAGCTGTTCTTGAGGACACAAAAGCGGCAATTGGTACCCGCAGCGGAACAACGACCCATAAAGAGCCGACAAATCCGGTTTTACCTTCGAATAAAATCCAAGACGTGGTGTGTCATTATCAACCGTCTGTTACCTCCTGATCAACGTTTACGTACCTGGTTTCCGTGAGCCAAATACTTTGTAACACGACAGTGGCCTTACCAAACGAATAGCATAACGTCATTCGCCATATCTTACACGGCCGAAACTATACGTGAGAGTCAGTCCCCCATTCGACACTGACAGTACGTGTCAAGAAGCCAAATGGTAAATGGCGCGTTGTGCATGCCTATAAAATGCTTAATGCTGCTTCTATGCCGGTCCAAACACAAATTTTTTCGGAAAGGATATTCGTCAAAACAATAGGATGGGGTGTATTGTACATATACTCCATACTATTGGACTCACTACTCCCAGTGAGTGCGGCCAATCTGGCAAGTTGCACAGTTGCATGTGTCGGGGTTTTAAACCGTTGTGCGAATATAGGTAGACCCATTAATACAGAATGGACCACTTGTAGCTATTGCTCACCAAGCCGTTTGTAAATTCTCGAAGACATTAACGCTCAATTATCACGCGCATCATAGAGAATCCGATAGTGCAATACATCAGCATGAGGGAAATTCGATGCGCGGATGATCCGCCGCACAAGCAATACCAGAAAAATTGTTATCGATTAAGCGTCGATGTAGCTTTATACTTATTTTGCACGACATCAAGGGCAAAAAATCTATTTGGATGCGTTGGAACACAGCTGCTTTCCAGTATACTGCTCACATGTGGCCTATGTGGTTATCCAAATCTGGCCGACCCTTGTCACCACAATTTTGGGCGCATTTGTTATTAAATTGTCTGTGCATAACCTCTCGGAGGCGAAACAGTTGTGTCAATAGACGGTTAAAGACGGGACACTGGAAAGCCGTTAAAGCATCAACAGAACATACCACTTGAGGAATAATTGCTGTAAGCGGAGTATCACTAGTTTGCATGAGCAGTTGATGATAGCCATTGACTAAGTCGAACGAACTGCATATCTCTCACGAAAGATTTGGAAGGCAACACGGGGATCGTGGTCTTTGTCGACCGATTGATTGATCAAAACAGGATATAGTTTAGCGGCTGTGCCAGATACTATGGATGGTGAAAGTACAGTTAAGCTGCTTGTTGATCGAGTTTTTCGATATGGCTTGCAATTGTCATCTGTCTCGAACAAAGACTCCGTTTCATAGGTGCATTTTGGAAGTAAAACTTCTGCTGCTTGACACCGAACTAGACATGCCCACGGCGGAACAGCTGCAGATCGATGGTCAGACTGAACGTTTTAATCGCGTCAATGAAGACTTTCTGTGCGGTGTGCATACAGAATCACCTAAGCTGAACACAATACTCCCGATTATTGAGTTTTGGTGAACAACGCTGATCATGCCCTTACCGGCTAAACTCAGCTCTATATAAATAGCCTAGCGTTTCGTTAAAGCTACCCTTACGTGATTGAAGGGCTAGCACTGGCCAGTCTTATCGCTTGCTCTTTTCAGGATTATATGTTCACCCATGATGCACCCAACAAGTGATATTTTGCTTGCAGCGGAAGCACACTTCTTGAGATTTGCGTACAACTTATGCTTCTCATGTATGAAAGAATCTCTCGAGCATGTGTACAATGTACTTCAAATTCGAACTATCTGTTCATGGCTCTGCTATGAGCGAAAATGTCACTTAAAACCTCGGTATGACATCACGCACCGATCTCAACAGACTGGCTACACATCTGTTGAATGTTGCAGGTGCAAGTACTAAGCCCCTGTAGCACATCTATCCACTCCATAGCGTTCTGCTTGGAGTGCTAATTGCCGTGAGCAGAATATCCTGTTTTCGCATGAGAACCTGATAGAATTCATCCAAATCATTGACGAAGAGATGGTATGGCAGTGCCATCTCATAGGTCACGGGTTCAATCCCCAGCAACGAAAAAAAGTATAACCTTATGGTCTAATGTTTGAAGTGCGTCAGCACTGTCCTGCCAGACACTAACGTCTCCGTCTTTATGGTGGCCCACAATAGTGAATTAAGCCTGCACCGTCCAGCAGTGCTCTACGGAAGCCGCTACCGATTCCAATGAATTGTCGGAAGTCAGTAAGTCTGGACTTCATGTTTGGCATGCCAAAAAGGGTTCACGCAACTCGTGAAAGCTCACTCATTACATTGATAACAGTGTAAGTGAGGTGCCCCGAAACTTCACGTACACAAAAGTACAAAGGAAGGTTCTGGTACTCTATGACATACCGTCAATGGTGCTCAAACGCCGATGCCACAAAATTTCGTTTTACTTATCAGCGTTTGAGCCGGTCCATTGCAGCGCTCAATTTATTGATAAATCCTGTAGCCTCCTGTTGCTGTATGCTATATGGGGGGGATTTTCACCCTCATATGACCCACTGCAAAGTGTTCGGCAAAAAAATTTCGATCGCTAATATCTGTTCACGAGAGAGTGGCCACTTCTTCATGACACAGTATTTCGAACTTGTCACAGATCGACTTCGTGCCGAATACCTTTCTCCTTAGGCGACTCGCACGATTCCAAATCTGGGAGCACATCCTTGAATTCGATCATCAAATTCTTATACGAAGAATTTATTCTAACGGCTTCCAGAATTGACACGTTAAAAGTCCAATTCGAGTCGTCACATCGTGGACTCTTTCGTCCTAAGATGAGCTGCTGAGAGCCCGTTCATTTTCAGAGTGTACTATTGCCGACCAAATGTTAGCCATGTAATTGTCATATGCTACAATTACGCAAATCTGCTTGACTTACCACTACTTAGACCACAGGCAACTTTTATGAAGTTAACTTCGGAGGCGCTACCGGATGAAGCATACAACCTCCTACACTTGATCCGGTATCAACCAAGTTGTTCAACGTCTCGGTTTCTTTCTGGGAATAAATTCTAATAATTATTTACTCAGATTCTTCGATATTAATTGCGCAATCTATATGGTACTAATTTTCTTATTTTTTGGAGGAGTGACCCCCCCCAACTGCTTCAAGCTGTAGTTGTGCAACCACAGCGAAATCATCTACGATCGACTCTCCAGTCGATCTCGGACTTTCTCACTGTCTCTTATACACAGGCGTTTCTAATTTTCTTGGATGTTGCATTCGAACCAGCATTTTTGTTTAGACCTACTCAACTTATTTGAATGGTCGCATTTGAACGCTGCATATGCTTAAGCACAGCCGTCGGCATCTAACTACACAGTGTTATGGGTTACCACACTGAGGTCTTGTGCGGTCGTGCTAACGATTGAACCACAAATAAGGCCATCGCACTCACTCCTAGGACATCAAACATTTGTAGACGCTCCGAGACGTTTATCAGATGATTATGTGATGAACGCGAGACAGGCATCACCACGGCTTGATGCTGCCAGTTAATGCATGACTCGTACTTTTTGAACTCTATTAATCCAAGGATTATATTAAATTGTCATCCAAATCCAGCGCGGTAAAATCATCATCGTGCTATATACCCTTTAACATGTATTCGATACCAACGACATATTTCTCTACAGATGCGCCTGTTACTAGGCGCACTGTCAATCTCGTTAGTGGAATATCGCGCTCAATAAATTGAGGCTGCCATCTTCTATTGATTTGCGTCAAACATAATTGTTCGGCGTCCCATGATCTACTAAAACTTTAGTGACAATTTTCTTGCCACTATAATCTTCAAGGTGATGAGTTCAACCTCTTTAACTGGGGCAGTTACACACAATGTTTGTGTGTGAGGAGTAACTTTCGTCAAAAGGCCTTCAAATTCTTTTGACGTTGCTGGATCAGTAAGGCGCTCCGCACCTGCTGACCCCGACCGTTTTTTTACGATCCGCCTCGCCGTTCCAAATTCGCAATACCGTCGGATCCGCGTCCTCCACTGCATCTAGCAGGAGGTCGATCCTTTCGCCCAGCGTTTCTAGGCACTGCCCATGAGGAACTACACTCATACTCGTGGCGGCCCGTCTTATGGCAACGACTACATTTCTGTAATCGTTTGTGAATACGAGAGCCTGATTTTCTCTCTCTACATTGGAGAAAGCCATGGGTTCTGGGCCGCCTTTTTCATGTGGTCTCGGTGGACGATAAGCTCCCCCTGTTTCGCTATCTGTGAAATGTCTCATGTTCGAGACGGAACAAGTGAGTCTCGACAGGATCGTCTAGATCTTTAATGACACTGTGAACTCTTTATAGGATGACTCACAATACAGCTTACAAGGCATCATGTATGTTGGGCATAAGTTTGTAGGTCACGCTTGCCCCCCTTTAAATCCAGGAGCTCGGCTCGTGCCCTAAATTCCACAAGTGGCGGCTCAGATTTTGCCTAAGCCGGGTCTTAAAGACCTTATACGACCCAAAAAAATGTGAGTCGTGAAGCTTGAGCCCCGAGGCCGACGATTTGGTACGTTTGGCTAAGTTGGACATGCCAAATTTCATTTTCGTCGCGTTATCACTGATAGAACGAGCTTCTATGCCGTCGTCAAAGTCGACGAACCTTCTCAAAAGAGAGTCGCCTTCGACTGCCTTAAACTTTGAGAATTCGATCTTTAAGCTTTCGAGTCGACGCGAAAGCTTCGGCTCAATAACAGCACGTGAATGCTGCTATCTCAAAACTTCTAACTGTTGAGCACCCTGTTTTTTAACACCTCTGCGTTTGCAGTGCCTCGCTGGTAAAGCGAGGTCAATTTTTGGGGGCCCTGTCGAGTCCTGTTTTATGAACTCGGCTACAGCCGCATGTTGATCGTCAATTTGTAACGTGTATAGCAGAGGGTTTACGGCTGGCCCGACTCGCGTTCTCACACTGATAACAGTGACGACCAGGTACCTCTATTTGTTCACGTACACTGACGTGCAGATAAAGGTTTTAAGCAGCTTAGGAGTATTAGCTACTGAAGGTCGATACTTAGGCTTTGATACGGACACAAAGTAAAACTTATTCAATATATTTAGTTCCTACGCAACCATCTTCTATCTCTGACTTTAGTTTATTAATTAAAACCACGTGTAGCGCCTCCTTGCGCACCATCTAATCGTGTCTTCTAACGATTGGCGAGGTTACTTTTAAACTTAAATCATCCGATGAACAGAAATATTGTCTTGTTGCCTCAATATATCAGATTTGGTAATATTGTAAATGTTGTTTTAAAATTATTGAATGATAATAATTTTGAACTCGTTATTTTCCTGTATATTGGTAATAATATTTATCAAATTTCATATATAAGGAAATTTTAGTTATGTAACGTTCACCTCGTTGCACATAATGTGAATTACCTCAATTAACGGCAGTGTATCCCGCTTTTAATCTCATGATTAATACATTTAATGGAACGGGGCACTACGACTTGTACTGCTTCAGTACAAGTCCACTTCGCACTGCTTCAGTTGCGAGTGGTGCCTTACGTTATTTCACGTACACTAGTACGTGCAGAGGAAGACTTCTCTTTAAGACAACAAGCTTAAAGAGGGTTAAATGAAAACTGTATTAATATAATTAAGTTTCTCTTCTTTCTATCTGTTAATGCTAACTTAATTATAAACTAATACTAAACATGCAATTGAAATCTTATCTTATCTTATCTGTCTCTCTCTTTTGTTTACATCTACAGTTGAGTTCAAGAAATCTGTATTATTTTGTTAATAAGATATTTACTTCTCTATGCCTATGTAAAAATGAGTCGTTATGACTCTAAATGGCTAAAGCGGAGGAAAACAAAACTTACATGCTAAGGAAGACCTTGATAGGCCTGATAAACTAATGGTACGAAACCAACGGTTTTCTCCCAAGCCTGTATTACCTCCATTCTCACGAATGATGACTGCACCGAGCTGATTGATTTGCATTGCGAAACAATGGCCACGCATATTTTTCTTAAACGCACCAACAATGTAAACATCTGGTCCAAGGACGACGTTAGGCAGAGGAAGTACCCGTCGCGCTATGGCCAAATAGCCCACCCCATCCCCGTCGAAAAGATTTTGACGAAGTTGGGGCAGATGAATGCTCCACCCAGACTTGGGGACGGCATAACGGCAGTATCGAACTATCTGTTCAACATGCTTGAAGCCGCTGGACACATCAATGCCGGAGAGATTGGCTTGGTCAACATACTCCCGCCAGATTTCTGGGAGATGGCGGCTGGCTTCATCGAGACCCAGCAACTGATATGCCATTTGGATAGCATGCGCAACGCAAGAGTTATCCTAATTGGCTGCCATGGCGAGCAGGGAGCGACAATCCTGGGCCACAAATGCTTGATACGTTGTCTTACGATCTGGATGTTGGGTCAGGAACCGATCCACGATGTCGAGGGAGGCTTGGTTGCCATCATCAATGAGCTGCTGGCGGGGGACCCAAGACGTCTCAGCAGTGTCTGACCAGCGAATATGGTACTCATACGAGTCGGCAGATCCCCGGCGGTCGTCGATAGCATCAAATTCGAAGACTTCGACGATGGCTGAGGATCGGCGCGCTCGCTTGGGAGGCCGGGCTGGAACAAGAGGTGCAGCGATTCTCGTCCGAAGCTGACAACGCTGAGTAGACGCATTAACGTCCGCTGGCATCGCGGGCGTTACCTACGGCGTCTGCAATCCCACGGCTGGAAGGGAGGGCTGCACAAGTGGAGTACTAGACGCAACTTCGTCCGTACCAGCGGTCGCGCTACCCTCACAAGCGGTCCCATGTCGAAGATTCGCAACCGCGACACCTTGATCGAGAGTCAGGCTTGGGCCGCCCGTCACCCTTACGGGCCCTGGCGACGACCCTCTAGTCTTGACCGACACTGATTAAGTCATTTTTGGCAATTCTGTCGGTCCCGGGGATCGAACCGGCGACCTTCTGATTAAAATTTGAGTAGTATACTACTGAACCACCGGAGTGGTACCTTGAACTGAGATAAACTTTATATATAAAGCAAACTGAAAAGTGAGAGTTTCTATCGATTAAACCAAACTTCAATGTTTATTAAATTCTAATGGCGCGCATGGATCCTTCATGTTTGATAACCCGCCAGAGGCATCATAGGCAGATAAGGAGGACCTCTGAAACTTAATATAACCCACCGCACCGAAATACCGTGAAAAGTTGAAAGTATGGTTACAGCATCTCACCGGAAGCGTGGAGTGATGCCGTAAAGAAGCCGGATCAATTGAGTCCACCACATCGAGAGCTGGCTTGAAGTCGAAATTATGGCGGGTAGGTTACAAGGAGCGCACTGAGAACAATGCTGGGTTGGCTTGCATAAAGGCACCCAAAGAGCGTGACCGTCTAAGCTGGCTCATCACAGTCCGTAGAGATGCTCGTTGCGTCTGTCCGTACAGCCGACGTAGACAAGCTAGTAAGTGGGCACTAAATGTAGTGTAGAGGACACGTAAAGCTGGCCCAAGAGGTATGGGCGCACGCTGGCGAAACAAGCCGTCATTGCGCACAGTCCACAACAGATGAAGGATAGCACAACGCGTGACCTGCCATAAGTCGCGGATAACAACTTCATGCTCCTGCCAAGCCAACGTAAGACATGGCGGTCGCCCATGGGCAATATCGAGCCACGATGGCATGGCAGTGAAAAAAATCGACCAGTCGCGAAATTGGATCGACCACAGGTTAGCCGGCAGGGCACACTCAAAAAAAAAGTGCCGCTCTGTATCCACTGCATGGCATCCACTCCGGACGCAATAGATGATGTTGGGATGCGCATCTCGAAGAAACGTGAAACGCGAACGCACCGGCAAAAGCCGAAAGGCAAGGCGAAACTGCAAGTCCGAATAGATTGGAAGGAGGAGCCACCGAAGTCGTTTGCACTGGTGTACGAACACCGTAATGTCAGTTGCAGTGATTCGCGCATCGTGTAACTAGACTGGGTGGGGCTTTGTGGGCAGCGCTGCCGTCCACACCAGCATGAGCAACTGAGAACGGGGTATATAGGGCACGACGTGAATGCGGTCACCCACTCGCACACCAACGTACGGTGTAGGAGGACACGTCCACGCCGCACCTGGAGGTGGTAGCGGCGTCTGACTACAGAGACCACGTAGCCGCTCATAAATTTGCGTGACTTCATGGTGCAACCGTCGAAGCCACTGAAATTGCTGGTTTGCGGGAATTGGCATGAGCCGGGGGTCGATATGGCCGCGAGCAAACGATTCAGAATCTGGCCACGCACCATCAGAATCCAGAAAGTCAGCAAGTCCCGAAAGTTGAAGTCGTCGCGGCATGTTGACGGTAACTTCGTTGAGGTTCAGCAACCATGCACAGACTGCGTCGCTGTGGCGTGGAGCTGTCGGATCGGGACGCCAGGAGGAATTGGAATTCAGGCTCGGCATGAAACCATATCGGTTGCTGTAGTACATACCCAAGACGAGCCGTATGGGAGAGGTCCTTCCACGTAACTATACACTTAATCAAATACCACAAACGCCAGACATATCGCCACCAGTGAGATAACACATTCCACCGAAGCAAAGCTCCGTGACGCATAGGGCTGATAGTGAGGAAGTCGAGAGTTTTCCAGGGACCCCACATGGGCAAGGACAGCGAAATAAGTCTAGTTCCCGGAGTGGTCCAGTTACGCTGGGCCGATGCTAACGCAGCGATAAATTGCAGGAACACGTTGAGTTTTTGGCGTTTGGTCGCCACTTCGATGCTAGGGATACCTAGACCCCCATTTAAGCGGGTCTGGTACAAAAACTCCTTAGGGATCAACTGAATGTGCTTAGCGTTCCGTTCGTAGCGACGCGCAAGCACAAAGCGATTAAGTGTGGACTGCCAATGCTGAACTACGTGCCGCGGTATTGGTACATGAACGGCAAAGTACCAAAGTCGGGAAAGCACCATTGTCATCGAAATAAGCAACCGGCCTTGAAGAGTTCGTGCTCTACGAAACCAGTGCAAAAAGCCTTCGTAGAAACGCCGGTCCATGAACTCGACAATGGCGGCGTCAGCTGGATCCTGACCGAAGAGAATGCCCAAGAACTTAACCGTCTCACCCCGTTGTAGCACCTTGACAACAGAAAACAAGGCGAGGTGCTACGTCGGTTCAGGGGCATAATCACGCTCTTGGCAAGGTTGAGCCTGGCTCCGGAGCCGTCACAGTATATTTGAACTAGCTCAAGCTGCGCTTGAATACCTGAGAGCGAGCTGGATAGCAACGTGGAATCGTCCGCAAAGAAGACACTGGTGACAGTGTGGTCGTTGGAAAGACATACACCATGCTCCTCATGCAGCCGGAGCAGGTTACCAAGGGGTTCCATCACCATGACAAATAACAGTGCCGATAGCGGATCGCCTTGTTTGACCCCTCGACTGGGGAAGAATGGAGGTTGAACGTGGCCATTGAGAAGGAGGTGAGCCTGGGGACCAGTGTAGAGAAGTCTCACCCAGTGGGTAAAGTCACCTCCGCAACCCATGCGATCGAGCACTTGAAACATGTAGCTCCACTCGACCCGATCATACGCTTTCTCAAAGTCGAGAAACATGGCGTAAGCGTCCTCATCGAGTTCGGTCACCATATCTTGTAGATCAGCGAGAAACCTCACGTGGTGATGTATAGTCCGACGCTTCACAAAGCCTTCTGTTCATCCTGAATAAGATGTGGAAGAAAAGTCTAAAGGCGATACGTCAGCACCTTGGACAACGCCTTGACATCTACACCAATCAGCGAGATTGGTCTGAAGTTGCCGGGGTCATTCCGCGGACCCTTTTTGTGTAACATGCACACAGCTGACTTGCGTTGAGAGGGAAGAAGCTCACCACGTGCCAGCTGGTGGTTGAACACAATGCGCAGGCATTCACCAAATGTATCTGGTGCAATTTGATAAAAACCAGCAGTGAGGCCATCCATGCCTGGGGCAGAATTAGCTCTCATGTGTTTAAGTGCTTCAGCAAAGTCAGCACCAGCAATGGGAGCATGATAATATCTTGGTCAGTACCTGAGAGACGTTTATCGATCGTAGACAGCAGCTGCTCTCGGCTAGCGCGGTCTGGGGGTGGTAGTGGTCCGGCAAGACTAGCAGCATCACCCATGATTGAGCCCCAATGGGCCCGGAATCTGGCTGAGATGTCCGCCGGGTTGCTAGCGATGGAGCCATCAGGAGTCCGCACCTCCTCAATGCTTATCCGTCGAAGGACGGATCAATCGGAGGAAGAAAAAACGAGAAAAAGTTTCGGAATTCTGAATGTGAAAGTCGAAAGCCGAGTCTTGCTTATAGCAACTGGATCGGTGCGCACAGTCCCGGTATGCCTCTAGTGCAGCATGAAACATTGATTGTGAAATGTCATTTCGCTTGGAGCGGTAAATGAAAGCTGCTTGGTCGAGCGTCGCTCGCGCCGCAACCAGCGCACCTTCCTGTTGCCGCCGTAAATGCCGCTGCAGAGCCAATAGCTGGCGCCGAATGGATTTCTTCCATTTTTCCCATACTTTGCCTGGATTGGATGCTTTGCGAAGGTTGTTAAGCGCCTGCTGTGCTTCACCGCGGATGGCATCGACCACATCAGGGTATTCTAGAAGATATTCAGGAAATCGCCAGTATCCGTATCCTTGGGGATGAGCTAAGGACTTCAATGTTACTGTGTGTCAAATGGTCACCAGCGCCCTGTGGATCGAAGTAAGTCGAATCCCCGTATAACGCGTTGCAAAAACCGTTGACAATAGAGCGTAGTCCAGCCGGTTCAGTCGTAGCTGTGGACCGGTGTACAGACGCTCCCGGGAGTGGTGAATGCGCCAGGCGTCAACGACTCCCAACTGACCTAGCCAGTCCATACACGCGCTTCGGCCAGGACGAGCAACTAATCGTGGCTGTGCCGAGTCAAGGCTAGGATTGAGAGGCGTGTTCAAGTCACCGAGGACGATGTGCGTCGCATTATCTTCAAAGCTGTTGACGGGGAGATGATTGAGTAAGACAGCTTTGTCGTGATCGTCCACTGGTGAGTACACGTTATGAACGTACAATGGGGCACTATTGACCAGTAGTCGAACGACGAGATAGCGACCAGGGACAGTCAGTTCACGAAGTTCCGCTGCCGTGTCGAAACCTGGAAAATCGGGTCGAATAAGAGTAAGGACGCCTCCAGACCGGTGCATCGTCCGCGATGTGCTGACGGCGCCTGGATCGCTGACAAATAATTTGTGCGTGAATCGAGCGTGAAGGTGAAACTGGAAGGTGGACAGATGGTGGCTATCACGGAGCTTGGTCTCCTGGACGCAGGAGAGGCTATTTTGGGAGAGCAAGTGCTCAATAAGCAGGTGTCCATTCTTCTTGATACCGTTCGTGTTGACGGTAAGCAAAGTGACGTTCTGCCACGAGACTGCAGTCTCATCCGTTCGTGAAGCCACCTTAGTGGCGTGTTGAAAGCGGCCCCGCCACTAGGACCGGCCGATTCTCTGATTTCTGAAGCTGGAGCACCTCCTCGTTCTCAGGGAAGAAGCGTCCGCAGTCACGAAGATATTCAAGGTCATCGAGCATTATACCTTGCCATTGGACTTGTTTCCAGATCGTGAAGCAGTGTATGCCGATGGGTGAGCGAAGAAGAGCCAGTAGCATGTTGGGGTGGAGCAGACGGCGGTTGTGCGCCTGTTTCCAGGGAACCGACCAACCTGTCAATCGTTGCAGCCAGTAGTCGTTCTCAAAGATCTGAGGCGCGGTGCACATCAACATCAGCTCAAAAAGAGATAGTCTCTAGTTGCGCGTACGAGAGTAACTTGATTTGGGTTCGCATACCACTCTTTAGTGCACTGGAGCACACCATCGCGTGTCTTGGGCACCTTGGTGCCGAAGAACTTTACCCATTTACGAGCAAACGTGGTGGAGTCGGTAGGAGTACCCGCACTCAAAATACGGTTAACCAGGTGGAGCTGTGCCAGTTCGATGACACTGGGGCTGAGCTCACGAATCTCTCGCAGAAGTGCAGTGTTGAACGCCAGCGGAGCTCTGACGGAGCTCGTATAAGTCAGCGAATCAGGATTATTGGACGTATGGAGCGACTTCTGGACGCCGCGCACCATGGCGTCCGCAGCAGCCAGCCGATCGGGAAGGAGCTGAAGAGTAGCCGTCTCTTCGGCAGCAATCATCTCGCTGATGATCTCCTGGATTGGAGTAGGCTCCTTGGTTTTAACCACCTTGGTGTGGTTTTTGGTAAGGAAGTGACTAGCTTCCTTTGATGCAGTCAGGTCGCGAGGCGATTGAACCTTTCGCGGTACGATCTGGTACCGTGGTATTTCCACTTCGTCGACCGTCGCTGGGCAGCAATAAAACTCGACTTCAACACTGCTTAGAATGTCAAAATAGTTGTTTGTTGTGACACCAGCGAGAGGCTTTGGACGAGACTTCATCAACATGTTGGCAAAGTCCTCATCCGCTCGAGAACGTTTGCCCTTGCGTTTGCCTCCGGTCACAAGAATTAATGCAGACTCAGTAGCCGGGACGGGTTGTGACGATGGAGGAAGCAGAAGGAGCTGAGAGGATTTCAAACTGCTTGGTGGTGACATTACCTGTGATCCTGCAGTGTCGAGGGATAATTCACTGGGCGTTAAATTCCCAGGGGAGGCTGCAGCAGGGACTATACCAGATATCGTGGATGCACCTGCACGAACAGATCGCTGAAGTGAAGTCTTTGACCCGTCAGTGCGTTCCACTGCAGCGAAGGAAGGCTGCGGTGCACTGGCACTCGGTATGGTAGGAATTGTCGAAGACCGTGGGACAGCAGTTGCCTTGAGGTCGAGAGCATGAATAGAACGTTGCCCGTACGCCAGTCTCTGCGTCGGAAATGGCGAATTTTTGCGTGTACCGTTTGTTATTAATTTTATAAGTAATATAATATTAATTAAAAATTTTTTTCGATATTTGCATTTTTAAAACCCTAAAATTTTTTGACCATCCGTGATTGAAATTACATTTGTTGGTATATATGCCAAAACATCACCTCGACCGGGTAGACCCGGCCATTGAACACAAGTTGATCGCAGGCGGATCCACGTACAACAAGCTCAGGTGGGCAATGGCTAGACCGGAAGTACATACGCCAGGTAGCGGTAGTAATGACCGCATCCAAATTCACATCACGAAACGTGCCATAAAGTGGCTGAGCTCCAAGCTCAAAGAAGCGTTTCAGCATGAGGTTTGCGTCAAAATCACTATCGACACTCGACACATCAATGAAGAAGCGTTCGGCGAGAATGTCAAACTCGCCGAAATGGTATTTGCCGCCAAGGATCTTGACTGCTTGGCCGGCTAGTTGTTGGCAAGCTTCTCGAGTCTTCACATTGACCAGGAGGTTTCCGCCAGGCGCCTTAGTTAGCTGACCGAGTTGATGTAGCTCAATTTGCTGGCTAACAGTAGGATTGCCATGATCCTTCAGCAACGAAGCAAGAATTTTGCTCGGCGCGGTACGCTGGAATGCCTGGCCAGTCTCAATGACCATCACAAAGCGCGCCCGAGGCAAAACATACGGGCGAGCGCGGTCAATAGAGGCGGCAAGCTGATTCCAGTCGCCACCGGACACATACAGGGCGTCGATGGCTTCAATATCCACAGCCTTGGGCCGAAACATCTCGACTCGTGGCGGGGTGGATGCTTCAACGGTGTCACGACGGATCACCGTTGAGCGCTGAAGCAAGGCACGAAGCGTCGGCGTGCGCAAGTGCTCGCGATCAGTCGACCGTGCGTCATCAGCAGTAGGGGGATGCGCAGCCCTAACATGGGTGGTTGGTATGTCTTGGCGAAAAAAGTGTCAGACAGCCCATCCTCTGCAGGATCCTGTAGAGCATCTGGCTCGTTCATAGACGGTGCACGCAGCTGCGCGACCATACCATCGCCGGACTCCGAAGACAACTCAACGAATCCGTGTTCGCAGGAACTAGTGGACTGTAGGCTCGAGGATCCTTCCAAGGATCCATCGACGTTCGCAAGTACCGGAGATAACAAATTTGGACCAGATGCAACCATAGCTTCCACTACTGACGTGGCAGACGTAAGGTCGTCGATACTGGAATCCATATGAGCAAATCGGAGCTGAGCGCAAAAGGGGGAAGGGTTCTTCTGTTTTGCTTGGGTTGCTTGTGCTTGACAAGGCAAAATGAGAAGTTACATCCACAGTTGATTAGTCTGCGATATAAAAAGATATAATTGCCTAGGATAAGATTTCTGAACATTACTAAATAAGTAATATCCTCCAAATATTATCTACCTTTTAGATAATATATTAGTTAACAACCTTTAAGTGTTAATACCATGTAACGATACACCCCGTTACATGCACAGCATGTGACTTGTAGCTTTGTAGAAAAGGGCTCGCAATGTGTACAATTCTAGCAAGCAGACGACTTTGGTCGTTTCGACCGGACTATGTGCTGTCATAACTGACACCACTCAAGCATCTCAATTGAGCAACGTTGTTGACGGCAATTGCAATTACTTAAATCCGACAGCTCAGTCAAAATACAATGAAGGATTTATCTCCGCCATTCCGTCAAAATGTCTGAGTTTGCCTATTATTTATTGGGATAATAATTGGTAAAGTTGCTCTAAGCTTCTCTAGGGTTGACCTTTACTAAAAAACAGCGAGTACCGTGAAAACAAGTAAGGATTCATTCAGACATGCTGAGCGCCTAAAGGTTTCATCGTTTGAGCCGACAAGCATTAACGACCCTCAAGAAGATTGCGGGCACGTTATCAGTAGGGCATTTATATTCGGTCGAATTGATCCAGTATTAGGGTCTGAATCAAAGGGGACATCTTCAGTGTGAAGCTGCAAGCCTTGTTGCGCATTCCCATCCGCTACTTGCGCAATCAATTAAGCCACAATTGACAGTCAAATTTGTGAAACAACTATTTCAATGTCTGGCGGCTGTTGTCTACTGCAAAAATTTACTCGAATCTGGCAACACTTTACTTTTTGAGAACGTTTAGATACAAATTGTTTTATTTTTTTGTTTCGTATTGGCAAGATGCGAAAAATTAAATGCAAATGCCCGTTCGTACGTTAAGGTCTTATTGGATTTAAATGCCCCGTCTTCGTTACGTTGCGGTTGATCGCCTTCAATTAATAACGAGACTTATAGATGCAAATGGTTCAGTTAGCCCAAGCCCTGCTCTGTAGTATTGTTTAAGTTGATCCGGAGAATGCAAAGGGTGATTAAATTACTTAAGGTATACTTAGGTATGCTACCTTGCATTGTTAACATTACTTTGGCAAAGTGATTTTACCCTACTAACTCTGCTCCTCTAAAAGGTCATTCATAAGCATTTTTAATTTCCAAAAATGAACAAGACTTTGGAATCAGCGTATCCACGCTACAGTATATTCCTAATGTCCATATGTCAAGTACGTGTGCCAATCGCAGCACAATTAGGAATCCCGATGCTTAGCCATGTGACAATCAAACAAACTACTGCTTGCTCGTCGACGTCTTGATAGTTTCAGAAAAAGTCATCAGCGGCAGAAAACGAAATTTAATCTGCAAGCCGGTAAAATCGCAATGAGAAAAATTGGTTGAGCATACGTATGCCATTCACAGAAATTCGCTAATCAATTCATTCTTGCTGGCATTTCATTACTTCTTAAAGAATACGATTAGAGCTAGCGCGCAGTCACAGGTGCTATCCATGTGACGTCCGTAATCAAAGAAATAGCCTGAATTGACTCGCAAAAATTATATGTGCATGATTAAATTGTAGCAAATAAGATGCCTTTTAAAAAAAATTATCGTTTAAAATCGGTACATCGAGATAACGAAAAGACATACGACTACAGCATTATGTTAAAGCCTTGTGTGCTAAGTCCTTAACTTGTAAAACTTAAGCTTTTTTTCATAACTTCTTTCACAGTAGTTTACTTCCCTGACAATTTGGTTCTTACTTCAAATCATACAACCTTGTTTAAGAAGCTAAAAGAATTATTGTCCGCAGCTTCTTTTTTATGTTCGCACTAAGCGGATCAGCATGAGATTAGGAAAGTATTTGAATCTTTGCACAGGCACTAGATGTCAGATTTATTTTTCAGCACTATGAAAACAATCGTATGTGCCACCTTTATAATGGTGTCGACACTTGCGTGTCCTGCTGTTGCCCTTGCTTCAAATCAGACACAGACGTTGCTGTCTGACCTGCCATCTTTCAAACTCCACGTCACGCTCCATGGAAATTCCTTCCAGCTTCATGGAAAATCCGAGTTTGACGTTTTTGCGAATTCAATTGTCTCAGACGACGGTCTCAGCGTGCTTTACGATGGCTATGCCACTTTCATCGAAGGTCACCGAGAAACCACGTACTCGCTAGTTAATGGGAGTTTCTACTTCACCACAAGCGACAGTTTGTTAAACACCGAAAGCACGCACTGCGGTATTTCTCGCGCTTTTCTGTTTGACGAAATCTTTCCTGCGTTAAATGGTGCGACCTTCATCTCCCGTGCGTCAATTCAAGGTGTACCTATTGAATGCAAGAGTGGCACGATCCTAGAAACGTCGTTTGGAGGGTTTCAATACGCCATCTGTACGTCAAGCGGGTCCGGCTTTACTGCATTCACGAGCGATATAACCATCACCGTAAACTTTCTCAATGACCCCGTTCGTATTCCCAAAATACGACTTCAGAGCAAAGCACCTTGCAATGTTGTACTTCGGGCCACGACTTTGACCCCCACTGCTCTCGCACTCTTACGAGGCGACCCCATTATTCCCGCACGTGATAGTCGACATCTCAAAGCCACGGCTTCTATGGTCCAACAATCGGCAAGAACGTGCTCGTGCAAGTCGACTCCTCGTCCGTGTATTTTCTTTCACGGTCTCGGCAACGAAATCGAAACACCAGGCATGCAAAACACGTCTCGTCATTTTGGCTGGGTCCATATTCAGCGTCATGCCCCGTGCTGCTCGACGATTAAGTATGCGTCACTAGACACAGTGAATTACGGCTGGACCAGTCCTTTACTTCAAGAAAAAGTATGCAATAGGGCGTTGGCCATGTCCGCTACGTCCGACTTCCCGTCCCGTCAAATTCACGACACAATTATTGTGACGCACTCAATGGGCGGACTAATGGTCGCGGGGGCTCTTGCCAATAAAGCGTGTCACCTGTCGCATACTTCGACATGGATCGCTCTCAGTGCGCCAATGACTGGCAGCATGTCATCCGACTACCTCATGGAATATTGCAATGGAGAAGTACGTGGTCTCATGTCCGAATGGATGTTTGATGGGAAATGCCCGATAAATGAGTCCGTCAAATCCGTCGCCTACCAGAATGAACAATTCTGCAGCAAGGAGCTTTTTGAAGCGTATGGTAAAGCCCAAAAAGCGTATCGAACGCACGTCTTTGCAGTGTTGTGTAGCAGCTCAAGCGTTGGAAATATTTCCAAGTATCAAGCCAAGTACATCATGGGAGGTCGCGCTATTCCACACAAATCGACCGAGAACGATGGCCTGGTTGAGTTTCAAAGTTGTGCTAGTGGGATTCCTTATTCCCAGTTTGGCAAAACTCCCGATAGTCGGTTCTACGAGTGCGAGCTGAACCACGCGGACACGGCATTTAAAACAGGCGACGGCATCTTTAAGTCGACAGTGAGGCCTTTAAAGTGGTTCGAATGCCTTTTGTAAATTGGCCGTAGAAAAGTTAAGTTAATATGAATAAAAACGCTTTAAACTGTGTCACACTGCACATAATCAAGATATATTTTTTTTACTTGTCGGTCAAGTAATAATGGGTTACATGACTAGTTCGATAACACGGCGGGCGCTAAATTTGCCTTTAACATCTTATTGTTGTTCAGGAGCTTAGTATCAGGCGTGATGCTCGTGTAGTATCTATAGCATAGTTTTATCTCTTTCTACACCTCCAATAAGACATATCCTGTATTTCTCATATCAAGTTTACTTGCTTAAGTACCTCGTCGGCTTCTTGAAGCTCCAGCTTTAACCATATACTAACAGCACCAAAGATATTTTCAAACGATTTTAAATTTGCACTAAAAAAATTCTGGCTGTGTGTCCTTTATATGTAAGTCAGTCACACTTGATTGTTTCTAATCAAAGCTGTTTAAAACAGTGGATCATCCTTCATAGGAGCACTGCCGCCCTTGAGGGAGTCAGGGGCTGAAAACAAATGATCCACTTGCGACAAATCAAAGCTCTCATAAGCCTCTCCATCCTTGTCGACGACTGGGAACACTCCTGTCGCGTCGTGGCGCTGTTCAGCGCCAAACACTGGCGGATTCATGACGCTCACGGCGTGCAGCTCATCAGACTCAACCTCAATTTCAATGGCTTCGGCTGCATTTAGAGCTACAAGCGAGCCCTCAGACACGTGCTGAGTCTGACTGGGGCCCTTGCCCACGTCCAGCAACCGAACGCTCCCGTTACCACGTGTCACCAATAACGCATAAACATGATTCCGGTACTCGAGACGCACTGGCGCACCCTTTTTCAGCACTTCGTGCTGCAAAGAGAAACCACACGCGTCGCTTCGCACAAGATAGCGCCTTTTATTTTGCAGATATCATAGTAATTGTCACTGATTCATCGCGACGCAATCAAATAAATATCTTACCGCGTCTCTAGTGCATCGTCGATGCTGGTGATCACGCGACCGCTCTGACGAACATCCTCTAGTGAGCGAAGGAGGAAGGACGAGGGTGCTGAGTTGTGCAGGGGGCGTGTTCGTGGCGCAGAGACCTTGGAGGCTATCCTAAACAGCCTTAACATATTTGGCGTTAATTTTTCCAGCGTCTCTACAAGAAATTCTGGTCAATACAAATGCACAGATTAACTTGTCATATTATTGGTTTATTGGTCTTATTCGATTAAAGGCCGGAGGTGTTTTATTTGTTGTACATAGCGTTTTTTACAATCTCATTAAGTTTTATGATCGAATTAAACTTCATTCATTGACTTGGAATGTTGTCGCCACCAGATATAGAACTGGCGGCCAAAAATAATATTGAAATTAGCTAGCGCAAGGTTATAGATCAAAATAATTAAATAAAATGCAGTTCCTTTTTTGATCTAAAAGCGTTAAGCGCCTTTCTAAGGCTTGCGCATTGATCTGTAAGAGATAGAAGCCTTTCTAAGGTATATCCTCTTGGGCACTAGTTGCCACTTGTATCTACGAACCCCTGAATCCCTTGAGCTAGGATTCCTAAGGCTTTAATAGCTTCTACGACTCCCTGAATTGTTAAACCCATTAGTTCAATAGAACTAAGTGACTCTCTGGTCTGAAAGTCGTCCTCTAACTTTAGGAATGAGGTAGCTTCGCTACACCTGGTTGCACTTGATAGTCAATCTACGCCTGAGTCCTTACTAGCGTAAACCCTCACGAAAATGGAAGAGATTCCAGAACTGTCAGAAGCGCAACGCGCCGCTTATGACAACCTCACAGCTTTATACTTGGCTTGAACACGTGGAATTCATTATCTCTCAGGGACCAGACGTCCTGCATGCGAGGATTAAAGCCTTCATGCGATACAAAGCCTTCATGCGATACAAAGCCTCCCTGATCGGTCAGGTACAGGACCAATTAGAGGCATCTATGCCAACCCAATACATCTCTGTACCTGACTCAGAGCCGAGGGCTCGCTCTCTAGCTGTAAATGTGAAGACATTTGAGGGAAAAGAGGGAGCAAATTTCCCTTTCTGGATTTAGCATATGGAAATGTCCATTGATTCCGCCTCGTTCTTAACAGAACGGCAAAAGGTGGCTATGGCCATTTCCAAGCTCGGAGGTAGAGCTATTGAGTGGGCACTATCGTGCAGTACGTCCATAAACGACGCTTTTCTCTCATGGATTCGCTGAAACAGCAGGTGATTAGCATGTTTGCAGTGCCTGATCAGGCTTTTCGCATGCGAGCACGGCTCCTAGCGACTCGACAGGATATACGAACCCAAGGAGACTGTCCAGGAGTTGAGAACTCTCATTGCATCTATGCATCTTGACCCGGTACAAGAAGCAATTGTCGTTACATTATTTATGTTTTTTTAATGAGGGCGTTCTCCGGACGGAATTATTCCGATCTCATCCTGCTACATTCGAAAAAGGAAGTTTCCTAGCGCTACGCGCTGAGTTTGACTTTGAGTCTGCTCGCGTTAACATGCATGTTTACCGAACAAGCTCTTCGAGCACATAGGATCCGTCTAATAGATTAAAATCCATGGATCTAAGCCTCGAAGAGGAAGAAGAAGAGGTTTTTCAAGTTGTGGAATAGCAGAAGACCAACCGCAGATATTTTATGTGCGGAAGCACGAAACATTTACGTCCGACCTGCCCCCTACGGAATTCGCGTAGACCTCGAAAGAGCTCCAACTCCGACATATACCAGAGATCTGGTACGATGCGGGAAAACGTCAATACCCAGTAGGTGCGATGCGCCCTTCTGGGGGAGATCTAGGCTCTGTTAAACCTAGAGTAAGCAGAACCTAGCCCCAATTAGCTCGGTGCGTAATGGCACGGGGCGAGGGTACAAAGCTTGCTAGTCGCTCAAGTGACTGTAAAGATTTTGATAAGCCGTGGTCAGTTTTAATCGACTCAGGAGCGTCTTGCAATATGCTCGACGCCTGTCCCTTGAAGGATGTAAGCAATAGATTGAGGCGCTTAAGCACATGAATTTAATACAATTACTATTCGCTTAGCGACTAGGACTCGTGTCACTGATCCCAAAGTCCCATTAACGCTGTCTCGTGTTCGAGATATGATCTCATCATTGGTATGGCCTGGCTACAACACCATGAGCCATGGATAGATTGGAGGTCTAAGACATTAAACGCCGCGCGCAATGTTCCTAGCAAAGTTTTGGAGACTCGTAAACCCACCTTTGCTAGGCAACAAAAGCGCTATTGGCGGATCATTAAATGAATCTGTCAGTGTATATGACATTGGAATGTCCAATTTTATAAAATCCAATGGTAAAGATAATAATTTTAAGCATGACTCAGTAGAAAGAAGTGGAACGGCACGTACTCCGTCGAGTGACACTCGTTTTTATAACGATTTGCTGAATTCTGAAAGCATTGTTGGCCAAGGCCGAATCATCAAGGGTGCAATATCCCTGAGATACGTGGAGTGGCGCGTCTAAGTCCACCGAGTATGATCGGCCGAAGTGGCACGATACTAAGTGTCAGTAGTGACAGTGTTGGCGGTTCGCCAGGACCTCAAGGGTGCAAAATCCCTGATACACGTGTATTGGCACGTCTAATTCCACCGAGTATGGTCGGGCAAGGTGGTACCATACTGAGTGTGAATAGTGACACTAATGGCGGTTCGCAGGGCATTTTGGGTCAAATCCTTTTAATGCACATGAACACAGCGACACGTAAAGTTTGCAACATAAGAAAGTTGAGTTACCTAACTCCTTATCAGATATCAAATTAGACACCATGTCTGGTATAGAATCAATACAGGCTGGAAAATCTGGGGACGTGATCCCTGCCTCTAAGAGGCCTATTATCTCCACTCCAAGACAGGAGGGACACCAAGCGTTTATATCCTCACAAAGTGATATGAATAAGCAATTACACACGCTTCTAAATGGTTAAATTGGCAACATTGTGGGCGAAGTTAGCCTTGCGGCAGTCCCTTCGTTACATGCTCTTTTCGAGCTAGAACAAATGTCTATTGATGAGTGCGGCCGAGCCTTATAGGCTGGCGACTTATCTGAGATGGTGGTCATTCGAACAACAATTGAGTAAAACCCATCGTCACTTCCAGACGGAGCTGTCCTGGATGACACAAAAGCTGCACTTAGTGCGCGTTACGGGTCATCGATCGGTAAAGATCCTACAAATCCATTTATTTCTTGATTAAAGAATTTCAAGATGTGGTCCACCATCTGTTTTACCTCTGGATAGAGGTGTTTGTCATGAAATTGACTTCGTTCCGGGAACCAAATACTGTGTCACACGACAATGGTTTTTACCAAGGGAGCAGTGTGACGTCATTGACGATTTCTTCCGTGCTAAGCACGAGGCTGAAATGGTACAAAAGAGGAAATCTCCTCATTCGACACCGACATTTTTTGTCAAAAAGCCAAATGGTATATCGTGCATTGTACATTCTTATAATGAGCTTAACGCTTCCCTTACATGTCTTAAGACACTAAATCGCGTCGCAAGAAACTCGCTTACTTGTTCTCAAACGGCAACAGGGCTGATATCAGCAAGTCTATCGGCTACTTCTCCCCCAATATGCCCAGAGCCACGCAGTCGTATCGTTAATTGAACGCGTGGTTGGGTGAGACCGTTAACATAGAACGGAGTATAGCCTGTAGAGGCATGTACAGCGTTATTTAACACAAACTCCACCACTGCGAGCAATGAGCACCAGCGCTTTGGTGTCTGAGCACAAAGAATGCGTAAAACATCTTCAATGACGCGATTGACACGTTCAGTTTGACCATCAATCTGCGAACGGTCCGCAGTGGACATATCCAATCTGGTGCCAAGCACCCGGAAAATTGATTTCCATAATTTACCAGTGAAACGAGGGTCCTGATCAGAGACAATTGCCACTGGCAAACCGTGTTGTTGAAACACGCGATTAATTAACAGCCTTGCTGTACCTTCACCATCAATAAAATCCGGCATGGCCGCTAAGTGAGCCATTTTGCTCAATCGGTCAAAAAGACCACTTTACCGGAGTTACCGGCTGAATCTTTCGGTAGACCGAAAACAAAATCCATATTTATGGACTTGCAACAACCTATTGGGACGAGAAGGCTCGCCAGTGGCGCAGTAGCATGCGCCGAGAAGTTAACCCGTTGGCAAGTTACACATGCGCAACATATATGCTGACCCATTTATAACGTTTGGGCCACCAATAAATCCGGCTTGCAGAGCCGTAGGTCTTTTCTCTACCGGGATAACCACCAAGGACAGTATCGAGTGCCTCATAGAGGATTCGGTACTTCAAATCCTCATCATGAGGAACAACAACACGCGGGGGTCCGCAGTGTCCGTGCAATAAAGCAACAGGTCGTTATCGATAGAAAATCGATGTAACCTTGCACGCGAACGCGCCGGCAATTAAATACCTGATTCAAAGTTCTTTAGAGCTCGTAGTTGAGCTACACACTGTTCATCCTTGGCGTAAGCTGAACAGATTAATTCAGGAATGGGTGCCATGATAGTCGTTAAATGAGAGAGCATATAATTCGGCCTTCGTGATAACAAATCGGCCAAAGCATTCTGCTTGCCGGGCTTATACTTCACCACGAAGTTGTATTACGCAAAAAAGGATAGCCATCGGTCCATTCTCTGTGATAGATAGGGCGACTTAGTCGCCGTGCGTAATGACGCTTGATCTGTATATCACAAACGGCTCAGAGCCGATCAGATGAACTTTGAAGTCGACGAAAGCATACTTCATAGCAAGAGTAACTCTTTGTCATGAATTGGGTAGTTCTATTTTCGCAGCTTGAAACTGTCTAGACTCATACGCAAAATCATCTTTACGCGCATCAGCATCTGTTTGTAACACAGCACTGCCAATGGCAAAATCCCATGCGTCACAGACGACACTAAGAGGCCAATTTGATTTTGGCAGTGCAAGGATCGGGGCATGGATAAGACTATCCTTAACTGCTCGAAAATCATTATATTCGGTGCTAGTTCAGCACCATTCTGTATCCTTTTTATGGAGATTAGATAATGGCCAGCGTAATTTTTACTATATTTGTGTAAATAATTGGCGAGACCCAACCACTAACGCAAACCTTTTTGGTTTTTGGGAACCGGCCAATTTTCTAGGCTATTACTTAACGAGATCCGCTCTAAGGCCTTGCTTTCCAATGAAACACCCTAAGAAAGGATCTTCTTTTGCGCCAAAATGCATTAAGATGCATTGACATACAGTTAGTTTGTGCGCATACAGTCGAGCACTGCTCGCAAATGGTCTAGATGGTTCTCCATATCCGACCGACCCTGCTCCTCACGACTATGGACAAAAATGACGTCGAAATAAGTCGATGCATAACCTCGGTGAGGGCGGAAAATTTGCGTCACTAGACGATTAAATGTTGCCGGGGCGTTAGAAGCCCTTGCGGCATAATGAACCACCTTCATAACATACTGCTTGGGGTGCTAACCGCTGTAAGCGGGATGTCGCTAGCTTGCATGAGCAGTTGGTAGTAACCATCGGCTAAGTCCAGTGCACTGTACTTTGTACAATCCACCATATTGTTAAGGAACATTCTGTCTAGGAATGAGAGTTTTTGCTGGTATAAGTGGCAGCGTTAGCTTATTATAAGCATGTACAATGCACGATTTACCATTTGGCTTTTTGACACAAAATGTCGGTGTCGAATGAGGAGATTTGCTCTTTTGTACCATTTCAGCCTCGTGCTTAGCACGGAAGAAATCGTCAATGACGTCACACTGCTCCTTTGGTAAAGGCCATTGTCTTGTGACACAGTATTTGGTTCCCGGAAATAAGCCAATTTCATGACGAACACCTCTATCCGGAGGTAAAGCAGATGGTGGGTTATTACATACCATATCTTAAAAATCTTTAATCAAGGAATAAAAGGGATCCGTATGATGATTAAGGATCGTCCAACTTAGCAGGAAATGTCAAATCTTGGGCTTTAGGGCTTTAGCTTCACGACCCATTCATTTTCGGGTCGGCTCTGGCAAATTTTGAGCCGCCACGTGCCGAATTCGGAGCTCGAGCCAAGCTTCTGAGCTTGAAGCAGGACAAGCGTGACATCCACTGTAATGCCCAGCTTACGCGATACCTGGTCAATTGTATGCCCTCCTAATGTAAATGCACCTATGTACATCACATACACAAGGGTGGGTGGATCTTATTACGTAATTCACTATCCCCTTAAGTACACAAAGTGTACTTAACGGGGACTGTATAACATTAAAGCAACTTTGGTGGGTCGTCTGCGCCATAGGCGCTTAGCCCGTGGTAGAGTGGGTGTCTGCGCCGCGATAACACACCGACAGCGTCCAATGCCTTAGTCGAAACACCGACAGCTACTGCTGCTGTCGCATCACCGGGGCTTAAGAATCCATTCCACTTTGACAGTAAGGATGTTGATCCGTCGCTCGTTGTCGGCTACAATGAGTCGACACCGTTGCCGTCACCTCATAGTAGTGACGCGGACAACGAGCTAATGAGGAAGGATCAGGGTGCATTATTGCCCAATTAAATTTTTCTCATCGCTCATACCAAGGAGACAGCAGCATTTACGAATGTTGTCTCGTCTTCTGCGTTGGATAGCGCAGCGACCATTAATGAGAGCGCTTACCCTAAAGGCGCAACCGCTTTTTCAACGGTGGAACCATAACGCCTTATGCTCAGATCATAATCCATAATGGTTATGACATAGAAGATTCTTAGCCTAAAGCTCCGCCGACGACACGTGAACGTGCTCAGTCGTTGTCACAAGCCAGTCGTTTCGAACGTGGCTATGTGACGGGTGGCATATCACCGATGCCCCCTCCAACTAATTGACCTCGTTTGAACAAGCTTAGAGCGTAGCTCCTAGAGCGCGCTCTTCTAGACGCTCATACATATAAAGGCGTCTTTAAGTCATGGAGGAATCAGGGAAAATCGCTTGGGCGTTTTTTCTCGATCCCGGTCGTGTTGCGTTCATTTGAAACGCCCCACCAATACGAGGCGGGATTCACCGCCGCATTCATCCGCATTCCGATGCGATGAAACAGCGGTCGCAGCCAATTAATTTCGCCTGCTTGCGTGTGAAAGAAATCATGGGTGATACTTTACCCCCTGTTCCTTCTCACAAAGCCACTTCTGCATATCCATTTGAGACTAGCGAAGAGGCCTCAGCTGGTGCTTCTTTTCATAGGCAGTCACAAAGCCCGACACGTCAATACGTAGGGTACCGATCGGGTCCTAAGAGTCGAAACTGGTCGGGTAAACTCTCCATTGGATGAGAATCTGGTACCTTTGACGTAGTGGGCAAGCAACCTTCTAACAAGAAAGCGTTGGTTCCATCCGCATTTATCAGTGCAGGTGGCGCCCGTTGAGAGTGGCGATCTCGCCCACCTACTCGCGGCTACCTTACGATTTCCCGCTCAGTCGCAGGCATTGAGCGCTGCTGAACGACGTATTGTGCATCTCGAGGGTCAAGTCTTGCGACAGACCTCGGATCTGATGATGTCCGAGCGAAGGCTCGTCAGGGTTATGAACGCCTGAAGACTCGCTTACACCTTTTGGAGAGGATAATCCTGGGGGATCCGGTTACTCGCGTGATGTACCTCGCTCTTCGAGTCCTTTTAGTGGTGGTGAGAGTCGGTCAAATGATAGTTGTTCGCCTTCTCCGTCTTCCTCACCCGATCGACGCTCGAATCACATTCGGCGTCACCATCGGTATCCTTGGACGGATGTAGGTACGTGACCTGATTTGGGTCTACATACCGCCCACGTAAAATACGGGGTGCATCTTCGTATAAACTGGAGGGGTGGGCCTATAATTTAGGTCTCCAACCTCTACTACCCGGACTTCGTAGAACATCCAGGTTATCCAAAAATTGCATTTTTAGGCAGGGTAACAGTACTTTTTTATTGTACTTTCCCCCCACTCTAAAGCATTCCTTATTTTTGCGACCATTTCGGTCGCTGCGTCACGGACTTTACGTGTGATGGCTAATCGCTCATCGACAAAGCGTTAAGCCTCACTCTCGCTTTTGTATCCAACTCATCTATGATACCGCCAAGAGGTCGATCATAAGGCGTAGTTTTATTGACCGCTGCTAAACCGGCTGCGTCACTAGGGCAAGTTTCTGTCGTTGAGATGATACCCTCGCGCGTCATCGTCATATTGACGAAACTATGTCCCTCTTTCGCACCGAGCATAGTGAGGGGCCCTCCCCCACTAAGACTCGGGCTGCACACAAACAAGACTGGCGTCCGAGGATGGCGCAGTCTGTCAAATAAAACGGTGTCTCACCCGTACTGGCGTGGACACTATTTTTATAGCGAACTCCACAAAGAACAATTGCTTGCTCCACTCTTTGGGAGTTGCTATAGTGCGCAAGACATCCGCCATGACCCGATTAGTACGTTCTGTTTGGCCATCGGTGTGGGGGTGGTCAACATGTGGAGCTAGCTAACTAGCAGCTCAACACATGTCGCCAAAAAGCAGACCTGAAACGTGGATCCCAGTCCGATATTATGAACTCGGGCATCCCGTGTAGTCGGCAAACATGATCCAGGAACAAGAGAGCTTCCCCCTTGGCTGTGATCGATGTCTTGCATGGTGCTAAACGCACCATTTTGCTCAGTTTGTCTACAAAGACGACGAGCCCCGTCCGATTCTTATGATCGGGCGGCATGCCAATTATGAAGTCCAGACTTACTGACTTCCAACAGTTGGTTGGGATCGGTAGCGGCTTCAGTGGCGCAGTGCTGGACTGTGCCGGTTGATGCGCTGACACTCATCGCAAGAGCGAATATAGTTGGCCACTCATCGATATAGGTGTGGCCACCAAAATTCCTCTGACACTCGTAAGAATGTGTTTTCACGGCCCAGATGCCCACAAGATGGCGCATCATGATGCTCGTGAAGGATCATCAGCTTGAGATCTGTGTCATGAGGCACATAGAATCTCAAGGAATCACAAGGTGACAGCTGTATGCCATAATAGACCATCGCTGTAGCTAAAGCGATTTGGCTTAGCTTTCAGGTGCGACGGAAGGAAAACCTTTCGTCCACCAAAGTGATCCAAAAGAAGGCGACAATGGCAGTCCTGACTGTACCCCTCTTTTATTTCAGAGGCTAATGAGCTCGTCACGTGGTGTGCCTTTATGGCAGCCAACGTTGACGGCTAAAATTGTGCTTTCGTACTAGACACACTTTCCTGATGTCTTGCTTCGAAGTCTGGTCTGCGCGAGAAAGCGTCAGCCAAGACATTCGACTTACCTGGCTTGTAATCAAATTCGAAATTGAATTCAGTGAATAATGTAAGCCATTTTTGCCATTCTAAGCGAGAGGTGCGGTGAATTTATTGCGGTCCGCAGTGATGCGTGATCCGTATAACCACAAATGGTTCGGTGCACACGAAACTTGACAAGAGCATACTTTATTGAAAGTAGCTTTTTGTCATGCACGTGGTAATTCAGTTCCGCGGCTTTTAATAGCCGGGCCTGATACGAGATGACACGGTCAACGCCGTCGTCATCCTTCTGCATGAGCGCGCTGCCGATTCCAAAATTACTTGCATCGCAGAAGATGCTAAAGGGCCTATCCGCGTCTGGCAATGCCAAGACCGGTGCCTCTACAAGATATTGCTTCACTGATGTAAACGCGTAAACTTATTCCTTTGACCAAACCCATTATGTGTCCTTTTTTAAGGAGATCAGATAATGATTTAGTTTGCTCAGCATAATTCTTGATATACTTATGCACAATTAGCGAGCCCTAGGAATTGGCGCAAAAATCCTTCACATGCCGTGGGATTGGCCATTCCTTTACTGATTTTACCTAGTCTGGGTCTTCTCGTACACCATGTGTACCAACGATGCGGCCCAGCACAGTACCCAGGGACCTTTATGACGCACTTTTGCAAGTTGACGTATAATTGGATGTCCTTCACAGTCTGCAATACAGCGTCTAAATCACGCTTGTGCGACTCTATTGCGCTCAGCCCGTCCTCAGCCCTACAATGCACAATACATCGTCAAAGTAATGGGGCGCGTAGGAAGTTCTGACGCATCCAGTGAGCCACCCTCGGTTGAATGTCGCTGTTGCATTTTTAAACCTTGGGGCATCACAAAGCAACTCCCAAATCATACCGCTTCGGGTGCTTACTGCCGTTTTGGCTACATCGGACTCTCTCATGAGTACCTGATAGTAGTCATTCTTTAAAATCAACGCCGAAAAAACAGTTGACTTTCCCATGAAGTTCAACAGAACATTTTTTCATGGGATTGGCGTATCAGCCGGTATGGTCGCCGGGTTCAGCTTATTGTGCGAATGAACCACGCGCCATCCACCTGTGGCTTTACGCACAAAAAATTTCGGGCTGCAGTGAGGAGATTTGCTCTCACGCACATGTTTTGGCTTGGATTGCTTGTCGAAAAACTCATCGATATAATCGACTTGTTCTTTCGGCAACGGCCATTGCCTCGTCACACAGTACTTGGTGCCAGGCATGAGGTCTATATCGTGCCCGATGACCTTATCTGCTAGCACGCGGCTCGGCATTTCTTCTAGGAACACATCGCGATCTTTTAGCAGGACCTCAAAAAAGGAATGTCTCTCAAGGCATCCCAGCCTTGAGGACCGTTTCTTTTTGTCCGTATGATGGACGCTCTCGTTCATTGTGGACGACGAGCAACAGTCCGCCAAGTTCTCTTCGGGAATTGGTGTGACTTTTTCCTGGATCTTTTCTTCCTTTAATCGGCAAGAAACAGATCGGACGACATCTCCGGGAGATTTACTATCCCCTCGGCAGATTTAAATACTTGCCGGAGCACCTCAACTGAGAATGCCTCTGCAATATCGGCTGTGACCGCCTCGAACACCTCGTTCGAAGGTCATCCCTCCTAATGTGAATGCATCTATGTGGGTACAATGGGAACCACACCCAAGTGGTGGGTCTAATTACTTTATTGAAGTTATTAACCATTCCCTTATGTACACTTTGTATACTTAACGGGACTGTGTAGCATTAGGGCAACTTTAGCCCGTTACACAACTAGTGCCCAAGAATATACCTTACATAGGCTTCTATCTTCTACAGATCAATGCGCACGCCTTAGTTAGGAAAACACTTAACGCTTTAAGATTGAAAGGAGAATTGCACTATATTTCATCATTTAATCTAGAAGCTTACACTAGCTAATTGAAAAATAGATCCGGCCGCCAGATTTTAATCAGCATTTGTTAGCCATAATAAATGGGATTCAAGTAATTTACTATTTTAGAAAAGGATAAAAGGGTAAATTACCCACAAGGTAAATGTACCACAACAACCGTTCTCCAACCGATGTGGTTCAAGAGATGCCATCAAAATAAAAAAAAATCTTTCCTTTCACAGTGCTTACGCTCTAAACTTAAAAGATATTTTTCTTTCTAGGCACTTCATAGTCTAAACATTCAAACCACTTCCGTGGCTTTTGCTTGCTACGAAACGAGCTATCACCAGTCAAAAACGCCGTATCCGCATGGTTTAAACGGGGTCTGTAGAACTGATTGCGATAGTGGTCTTTGAACTTGTCCGCACTCATGCCTCCTAGACAACTTTCAAACTCGACAAGTCCATCATTTTCCTTAGACTTGTGGTTAATCAGCTTGGCCGCTAGAATGCTTGGGGCATGATAAATGGACATGAGTCCATAGTAACTGTCACTGCACATTGCCGCGACAACATTCTCGCGATACACTTTCTGGGCAGCTACATAAGCAACATTGGTGGTTAAGTCGCTATATTGTTCGCCCTCGTATATAGTTGAACGGCGAGAATTTGGCACGGGACATTGATCGAACATGTCCAGTATATCGACTTTGATGTCAATATGCTTTCCTTTATCGCAGACGTCAATGAGATAGTCGGACGCCATGCTGCCCATCATTGGTGGACTCGAAGACACCCACGATGTTGTGTCACTAATTGAGCACTTGTTGTTGGCAATGGCAGTAGCCATGACAAGACCACCCATGGAGTGGGTTACTATAATCGTATTATCAATAATTCCAGCGTCCAAATCACTAGTATCACTCATTGAAAGCGCAAGATTGCAAAACTTTTGCTGAAGCGTTTCATTCATCCATCCGGCATCCAAGCTTTCTACGACGGCATATTTGACAACCGAGCAGCACGGCGCATGGTCCCGCATATCACCAAGTTTTAAAGGGATCAAGTGAGGCGAATCTTGCACCGTGTCTCTGTCAACGGGATTCCCTAATCCATGGAGAAACATACACGGACGCGGTGTGGTATTGCACGTTTCACAGCTAGAAGCTTCCATAACCAGATGAGCCTCTGGTTTCAACCTTCTCGACACACTTGATGGCATGTCGTGGCCAGTAGCAAGTGCGAGAGCTATAGGTGTCAATGTCGTGGGTTTCTCGACGCTTTCACAGCTTATTGTCGTTTTATTGAAAGCTGGCTTCAAAACGGTAATATGACGGTCGAGGTACTTAACAGAAATGTCCATATCGCTGCTATGAGCTCTGAAACCAGCTTTCCCAAAGGCGCAGAGGGCATAGTGAGTACCCGCAAACGTCGTTTTAAAAAGGTTCGTGCTCGGACACTTAACGAGCGCGTTACCGATCGACGCACTTGGAATCGGGGTGGCATCATTCAATGCTTGTAAAATTTCATCAAAAGGTATCATGCTAGAAGATAGACACTGTGTCATTTTAGAGTTGGACGCATCTGTAGTCGTGAGGAATGCAGATCCATGAAACACCGTGTAAACATGCGTCTCGTCGTCGTCAATAAAGGTGGCGTAGCTGTCGTAAAGCACTTTAGAGGCATTGTTGTAAAACACGGGCGTGGCAAAAATGTTGAATTCCGAATGGCCATGCAAAAACATGTTCTTGCGTTTGTAAGTGACATGAAGCTTTATTGATGGGGCGTCACGAAGCGAAGGGACTGGCGATGCGATTGCGCAGCTTAACAAAGCGAGGACAGATGGCAACAGCAGTTTCATCGATTTTGTCACTGCTTAATGGAAAACGTTCTGCGGCGTTGGGAAGTTTATGGGAAATAAGGTTAAATTGTGAAACTCGTTGCTAAAAGCGGGGATATCGCCTTGGTGGTGCAGCAAGTCGTGACGGGCTTCTTTACTAATTACAAATGGACGGAACAACCTCGGGTTCTGAGCTTTGATGAGTTTGAGTAAAATCCATGAAGCCGTAACATGTAACACAAGGTGTACTTGTTCTGGTCCGAAATTGTCCACTTAATTCTACATCTTTTATGTGCTCGTTGCAGCCCTACTCACGACCTTCTAAGCTGAGACTTGCATTAGAAGTCCTATAGTTGTGCTGTTTATGGTAAAAATTGTTTGTAGTCTATGACTTTCGGCATTGAGCAACGCAATATCTTCTTGAGTGTTAAGCAAAAAGGTGTATTTAAAACGCAATGAAGAATGCATATCATATATATCACACTTAAAGCTCTAGAAATTGCGCACTTTTCGCTTATCTAAATTCTTAATTAGCTTAGAATTAACCCTAAAAAATGCTGATCCATAGTTTACCTTCAAGATATAACTTGAGTAACGGCCACGTATTTCTGGCACCTAATTGCGGCATAATTGCTTCTAGGAACCGGTATAAACACCCCCCCCTTATGAAATCACACCTCCTCCTCCCCGTCAGTTAGTTTTAATAAGATAAATACTATAAATTACAAATGACAGCATAATTTTTTTTTATTCCGCTATACCGCAAAATTAACTAATATTCCTTTAGAGTCGTCATTAGATCCGTTTTTGGACTTTAGTACACCCTAAGTTACATAAGGGAATCGCTATAGTCACACACCTAACTATCTACATGAGAGTAGTGCAATGGGTGTGACTGCCCCTGAGCACATCAGAAACCGCGTTTTCGTTTGGCGATGTTAGATGTACTGTTTTTAACAGGTGAGAAAAAGCCAAGTGCGCTCGAACTTGATTGGCAAGTTATAAGAATAGCGAAAAGGAAGAGCAGCAAATCGAGCACGAGAGAGAAGTTGAGCTGGAAATAAGCGACAAAGGTCGGAGGTGCGCTCTTGCGCATGCATGTTAGTTAGTATGTGGTGGTCAAGCTGAGGATGAATTTATATTACTTTAATTCTACTCACGTTTGCGGAAGTGCATTCTTACCTTCATATAGGCGAATCTTAGTGGTCATTTTTTACCCACCAGGGGCGCAAGCTAGCCACAATTCCCTTTGTGTTTCAGGTTCATCGGCTTCCGCTCGCACTTTCTTTGTTAAAAAAGCATCTTGCTGTTAAACATTCAATTACACAAATATTGAAAAGTATTTTTGCAGGCTACTGAAGCTGGGAAGGCCTGCATAAAGGTTTCTCAATTCGAATACTAGTTATCAACAAGTTGCTACCATTACGCTACTCTCATGAATACAAATAGATAATTAAGGGGTTTGGCACAATCAGCTTCCAAATGTAATTTGGTGGTGGTGGGGGGCTATGGACGACTGTAAAGGAATAATTGTTAATTTTGGATGCAGTGGAATGACCATACAGTGAAAATATTTTATGTGACGTCTTTTCAATACAGACGTGCTATACCAAAGAGGGGTGTGTCTATACCGGTTCCCTTAATCTATTTTGTAAGAGTAGATAATATTTTCGGAATAACACTTAACATAGTGACATTCAAAAAGCTTATTCATTGGTAGATTTAGGCCATTACATCTATCTACTTGCTCCGCGGTCCAGTCAGCACTGGACGCGCAAACAGAAATAAAAGACTTTATTACATGTTTTGTATTTATATATAAGTAAGTTAGTATAATTTAGATAGAAACAGAAGAGATTAATTCTAATTAATACAGTTTACTTTTATCTCTATAAAGCAAGTGTTTTATAGAGAATCTTCCTCTGCACGCACTAGTGTACATTAAGTAACGTGTGGCACCACTCGCACTGAAGCAGTGCGAAGTGGACTTGCACTGAAGCTGTTGGCGGGCACGTCGTAATGCGGCCACGCTCAACTTATGTAACAAGCTAAAGTTTCCCTAATGTTACACAGTCCCCCTTAAGTACACTTGGTGTACTTAAGGGGATGGTCAATTACTAAATAATAATAATTAGACCCAGCATTCGGGTGTAATGCACATTTGTGACCAACCCTTGTGTACGTGATGCACATGGGTGCATTCACATTAGGAGAGATGACACCCAGCGTCATCCGTGATGACGGCTAGCGTCATCCGTTACGCGAGGTATCTAGAAAGATACGCTCGCAATACATATTAAGTGTTATCTATAGAGATAACATTTTAATTGGTAAAAATAGGTATTATATTTAATTTTGTTAAATATATATCAGTCTGAAAACTACTTCCTACTTGGTAACCTCGTTGGAGGGATGTCGCGCTCAACATATTTGAGCCTACGACCCTCTAGTGACTGGCGACGAATAAAGTTATTCGACGCTCCGCAGTCCACTAGGGCTCTAAGTGACAAATCATTTGTCACTTTCAACTTCAAGGTGATGAGGGATACCTCATCACCAGGTGCAGAGACACATAATGATTGTGTGTCTGGAGCAACTTTTGTCAAGAGATTTGCAAATTCTCTTGAGGTTGCTGGATCAGTAGGGCGTTGCGCCCCTACTGACCCCGTCCATTTTTTGGCGGTCCGCCTCGCTGTTGCGATTTCGCAACAACGTCGGATCCGCGACCGTTGCCCTTTTTGGCATACGATCCAAAATTACGTTCAGTACCTTTTGGTGCTGGACGTGGGGCACTACACTCATGAGCGTAATGTCCCAATTTTTGGCAGCGATGGCATTTCTGCGATCGCTTATTATTCGAAAAGCGAGGTTTCTCGCTTTCGACATAGGAAAGGTCCATGGGTTCTGGACCTCCTAGTTCGTGTCGTCTAGGTGGACGATATGATGACGAACTTGCTTGAGCCTGTCTCAAGCTAAAGTCCTCCTGTTCCGCTACGGATATTGCTTCTTCAAGCGTATCCAGTTCCAAGCGGAACAGGTGGGTCTTTACGGGACCATCCGTAAGACCTTGCATGAACACCGTAATCAACGTGTGTTCATGGACTGGGTTATTGGTAATACAACTCGCTAAGAGTCGTATGTGCTGGGCATATGCGTGCACATCACGCTTGCCTTGCTTAAGTTTCAGAAGCTCTGAACGAGCTCTGAACTCAGCCCTTGGTGGCTCAAACGTCTGTTTGAGTCGGGTTTTAAAAGCCTATAGCGACCCAAAGACGTATGGGTCGCGCAACGTAAGGCTCAATGCCCAAGTTTTGGAGCGACCTGCCTAATCTGATTGAGCGAATGCGACTTGCATTTGCTCGTCGACGATGTGACGTGCCCTTAATGCATCGTCCAACTCGACAAACCATCTCAAGAGAGAGTCTTCTTCGACTCCCCTATACTTAGAGATGTCAATCTTTCAGGTTTCCGGACGACGCGTGTGCGTCATCCCAGGTACAGGGTTCTGTACTTGTTGTAACCTCAACAATTCTGCCTGTTGAGAGCCTTGCGGATTAAGCAAGGCTACCTTCTCCTTCGCCTCGTCATGTTCATGTGTATGAACTTGGCGATGATAAATAGAGGGCATCTTTGTCAAAATCGGACAGCATGGCCAAGATGGCATCGTTCCCTACGGTCGAACTCATTCGTTTGACCGCACTCCTTTCTATGTCACTTAGAAAGGAGTAGCTATCACGCGAAACGGACGAACTACAAAGTGCTACCAGGTGTAACGGAGCACTACTGACTTGTACTGTTTCAATAAAAGTCCACTTCGCACTGCCTCGGTGCGAGTGGTGCCTCACGTCAGTTCACGCACCTAGTACGTGCAAAGGAAGACTCTCTTTATAGCACTTGCTTAAAAGAGGTTGATAAAACCGTATTTAATATAATTAAGTTCTTCTGCTTCTGTCTATTAAGTACTAAATTAATTTTAAACTAATACAAAACATGTAATGAAGTCTTATCTGTCTTTTTCTTTTGCGTGCGTCCAGCGCTGACTGGACCGCGGAGAAAGTAGATATAATGGTGTATATCTACCAATAGATAAGCTTTTAGGAAATTACCACGTAAAGATATATTCTCCAAATATTCTCTACCTTTTAGATAATATACAATTAACAACCTTAAAGTGTTAATTTTCTTGTAACGATACACCCCGTTACACGTGTAGATCGGTTGATTCAAACTAAAATCAACCAATTAAAAGAATCACTGTCTTATCGCGTCAATATTACCAAAATTGGTAATATTGGAACTGTTAAGTCGAATTTGATAAAAGACCAAAAAATCTATTGATTTTCTCTTAAAGGAAATCGTATTTATTATTCCTCTTACCGAAAATAATATTTATGAAACGGAAACACCATTACAATGTACTTACAGGGCTTTTTAAATATGACCTGAATGCCTTTAAGAAATTACCCCGTATTCACCTAACATATGCTCCAGCGCAATTAACAAATTGACGAAATTGACAACCAGAAATAATTCGGAGTGTACTACTTCAATAGCTTTTAAATGTCAAGTAAAATTTGACGCTTACAGATTTAATTAATACATCAACATTAAATTACGTAGCATCATTGTTGTTTGTATTATCCTTTTAGTTGTCATCTGTATTGAGCTTTTCCATGCCATTTTCAAGATCTATTCTCTTTCTTGCATCGGCTCTTTTTCTTCTTTTTGCTGCCATTGTTTTTTCAACTGGGTCTATCTCTCTTTTTACAGTCTCTGATTTGCTTGTAGCTCCTTTTGCGGTTGAAGCTGTATCAGTAATCTCTTTCGCGGCTTCTTGGAACAACTTCTCGTCTTCTTTGGAGAATTTGAATAGTTTGGAGCTGGAAAACATTCTCTCCTCAGATTTCGCAGATTTGCGCAGTTCTCCAGCTTTCAGGTATCTAGCAACTGGCGCGACTGGGATTGTGTCACGCATTTCCTGCTCTATATTAGCGGCTACGAGGAAAGCACTCGAATCTCCGAGGGAAATCGCAGACACAAAAATACTGCTAATCAGGAGCATACGCACCATGTCGCTCGTTGAAATAAGAAAGAAAGAGATCTTACTGAGACGGAAGCAAAATGATAATGACTCGCTCCAATTAAAACTGTAGCGGTCTCTTGAAAACAAAAATTAAAATTAGACGAGTCATGCAATCGATTGCCACCAATGAAGTGGTGGTAGCCTTGTCGCAGTAGACCTAATGCGAAAAAGATTAGATTTTTTATGCAAGTTGTAAGGGATAGTGACGCTAACAATAGCAAGTATGAGCTAATATAACGAGACTTTCGAAAAACTCCGATCAGGTGGAAGATCCAATACCATTTATCTTGCTTGAAATAGAATGGGGGACCTGACTGTGCGGTGACCATAGGCTTTGTTAGTTTGCAGTGGCTATCGGGCAATAAATATCTTATGATAGATAAAGAGTAGACATGACAGTCCTGTTTATCATACAAGAATGTCACTGTTTAGCAATTTGTGCCTCCCCCAACCGAAGTTTCTTAAAAAAAGAACGAGCGGATAACGTGATGCGCTGGCATGCGCGAATCCACTTTTATGGACAAGACGTGAGCGGGACGACATCCTCCCGTTCCTGGACGGAGATAAAGCCTTTTAGCGTAGGACACGTGGAAATCTTGACTTTTTCGTTGCGACAAATAGAGCCGGCATCTGATTCATATAAATATGATGGCTTCTTTTTGCACGAAAATTAACGACACGTTTGCTTAACAAATAAGACAAAGCACAACATATTGAATATTTTGCAGCCAATATCACGTGCTTAGGTATTTAATAGACTCATTGCGCCATTAAGATATAAAGTAATGTCATATCGAACCATTGTACAAGCTCAACAATTGCTGTGGTCACAATATCGGAAGCAAGCCGACAACTAATCGAGATGCCGTAAAAAAAACTTCCAGCAACTTTCTTGGACTGTTCGGAAATGGATGCGACATTCATGCGTTATTTCGCATCGCAAGCATTGAGCTGGAAAAAAGTTCAGATTAATTAAGACCATGTTTTTACCACCAGCTGCAGAAACGAAATTTCAAATATATACATCACGCTCATCGATAATTGAAATCATCTGGAAGAGAAAATTGGGTATTCATGCGACGATTGAGCGACCAGATGACTTAACACCATGCGACAACACCAAAATATAGTTAGCCCCGGGAGTGATGACACAGCCATTTTAAAAAGTTGCGTTTTAACCAATATTGTGTCGACACACGCTTCACCACGAGAAATCAAAGCTCCATATATCCTTTTGCAAGGCAAACGATATTTTTACTTGCGCGTAAAGCATGAGATGCAGTTTTGAGGACAAGAAGTATCCTATAATAGCGTCATTGATATTGGAGATCCGCAAGGGAATTTTAGATTTATATGCCCGATAAACAATTTAGGCAACAATAAAAGTATTATTTTGTCCCCAATGATGCAGCAAATGAAGTGCAAGCCACTAAGTAGGAGTGAAGTATGAAAGTAGAATACCTTCACTCGTCTTTTTGGATCCTTTTGACAAATGATGTGGCTAGATTAAAACTAGACACTGTTTTATTCACGTTCGACTAGGGAAATATATTTAAACCAAATGTAATTAAATATAAACTTTATCCAATGATTGGATGCCATCTGTAGATGTGTATTCCTGCATGGCGAGCTTACTTTTTTAAATCGCAGATGATGTCTTGATCCCCTTAAATGCGAAAGCACATTAAGACACAAGGGTGGGTGTAGACAGGTGCTACTATAGCAGCCACGCTCTACTTACGCACACACCTTTAGGCACAGTGAGAAGGCGGTTTGACCGTCTTCTCACACGTGCAGTGAGATTGTTGGTGGGCCCCTAAGCGACCTCACCCAACGAGCTAAGTACTTTAGTACAAGTGTCGTCACGGAAGCGGTAATCCGTCTTCACGTGCGCACTTCTTAAGTTGAAAGTTGTAGGTGGGCAAGTCTTTATGGGGGCACGCTCTACTTAAGCACACACCCTAGCGCAGCGGAGAAGCTGTTTGACCGTCTAATTTCGTGTGCCGTGAGGTAATTGTGGTGGGCGCCTTAGCGACCTCATCCAACGCACTAGGTACTCTGGTAAACGTGTCGTCACGGGAGCGGTGATTCGACTCCTCGTGCGCACTTGATAAGTAGAAAGTAGTTTGAGACCGATTTAAATATAATCGCATTAAATATAAATTCCAATTTTTACCAAATTGAACTGTCATCTCTATTGATTACACTAATATGTTTTGCGAGCGTATCTCTATATATCTCGCGTAACGGATGACGCTAGGCGACATCCCTCCTAATGTGAATGCACCTATGTGCATCACATACACAAGGGTTGGTCACAAATGTGAACCACACTCAAGTGGTGGGTCTAATTACTTTATTTAAGAAATTGACCATCCCCTTGAGTACACCAAGTGTATTTAACGGGGACTGTGTAACATTAGGGCAACTTTAGCCAGTTACACTATCCACTCCCTTAAAGAACGAAGTTACATTTTAAACTTCGATAAAGTGGAAGGAAGAACTATGCTGCTTGACGCGCCGCTAAGTCTCTGATTCACTCTAGCGACCTCTGTTTTCATACACGGCGCCAAAGGTGCCACCTACATGGGCAACGTTGGAGGGTCGTCTGCGAAGACGCCCACTAACTCTTGCATTTAGCGCGCGCGCCGCGTTAACACGCCCTGCAGCGTCCAATGCCTTAGCTGAAACGCCGACCGCTACTGCTGCTGTCGCGTTAACGGGGCTTAAGGATTCATCCCACTTAATCAGTGAGGATGTTGATCCGTCGCTCATTGTCGACTACAATGAGTCGAGACCGTTGCCGTCACCTCAAAGTAATGATGCGGACAAGGATCTCACGAGGAAGGATGATGGCACATTATTGCCCATCCAAACTTCTATCATTGCTCATAACATGGAGACAGCAACACTTACGAATGCTGTCTCGTCGTCTGCGCTGGATAGCGCAGCGACGGTTATTGCGAGCGCTGCCCATAAAGGCGCAGCCGCTTCTCCGTTGGGTAAAACCACACCGTCTTTTGCTCAGACCATTATCCATAATGGTTCTGACATAGAGGATTCTGAGCGTAACGCTCCGCCGACGACGCGTGAATGTGCTTAGTCGCTGTCACAAGCCAGCCGTATTAAACGTGGCTGTGTGACGGGTGGCATATCACTTATGCTCCCTCTCTCTGAATGGCCTCGTGTAAACGGGACAATAGCGTCGCTCAAAAAACGCGCTTTTCTAAATGCTCAAAACTATTATGGTGTCATTAAATTATGGAAGACCCGGTCGTGTTGCGTTTAAATGAAACGCCCGACCAATACGAGGCGAAATTCTTGCGCCGCATTCATCCGCATTCCGATGCGATGATACAGCGGTCGCAGCGAATTAATATCGCCCGCTTGCGTGTGAAAGAAATCATGGGCGGTACTGTACCCCCTGTTTCTTCTCACTACGCTACTTCTGCTAGTCCATTTGAGACTAGCGAAGAGGCCTCAGCTGGTGCTCCTTTTCATAGGCAGTCACCAAGTAAATTCACCGTCTCCCTCATCTGATCGCCGCTAGACTCACAGTCGGCGTCACCATCGTCTTCTTCGACGAATGGGGGTATGAGGCTCATTTGAGTCTACATACCGTTTCAGACGACCCACTTAAAATACGGCGCGTCTTTATATACGAGGGAAGGGTGAGCCTATAATTTGAGTCACCAACCTCTATTACCACCTTAAAGGGCCCAATGAAACGGTGCAACAACTTCGTAGTACCTCCAGGTAGTACAAAAATTGCATTTTTAGGTAGGGTAGCAATACTTAATAGTACTTTTTCACCCACTTTAAAGCGTTCGTTAATTTTGAGACCATTTCGGTCAGCATATTCTTTTTGCTTGTCCTGTGCGCTTGCCATCTCGTCACGGACTTTTCGTGTGATGGCTAATCGCTTAATCAAAAAGCGTTGAGCCTCGCTCACGCTTTTAGCATCAAACTCGCCTATGATACCGCCGAGAGGTCGGTCATAGGACGTAGTTTTATTGACCACTGCTAAACTGGCAGGGTCACTAGGGAAAGTTCATGTCTTTAAGCTGATAGTGTAATGGGGCACACATCGGTTGGAGAACCGTTGTTGTGGTACATTTACTAAATGGGTAAAATACCCTTTATCTAATTTTAAAATAGTTAGTTGCTTAAATCCCATTAAATATGGGCAATAATTATGTGGTCGCCGCCAGATATAAATCTGGGGCCGAAATCTATTTTAAATTAGCTAGGGTAAGGTTTTTAGATTTAAATAATTAAATAAAGTGCAGTTCCTCATTGATCTTAAAGCGTTAAGTGCCTTCCTAAGGCTTGCGCATTGATTTGTAAGAGATAGAAGCCTTTCTAAGGTATATCCTCTTGGGCACTAGTTGCCACTTGGCTTTACGAACCCCTGAATCCCTTGAACTAGGATTCCTTAAGCTTTAATAGCATGTACGACTCCCAGAGTTGTTAAACCCATAAGCTCAATAGAACTAAGTGACTCTCTGAGTCTGAGAGTCTTTCTCTGACTTTAGGAGCGTGATAGCTCCGCTACACCTGGTAGCACTCGTAGTCAACCTACGCCTGAGTCTTTACAAGACTTATTTTTTACGACAGTGAAAGAGGTTCCAGAATTGTCAGAAGCGCAACGCGCCGCTTATGACAAGCTCAAAATCTTATTCGGGCTTGAGCACGTGGAATTTATTATTTCCCAGGGACCAGAGGTCCTGCATGCAAGGCTTGAAGCTTTCATGCGGTACAAAGCCTCCCTGATCGGTCAGGTACAGGACCCTTTAGCGGCATCTATGCCTACCCGGTACATCTCCGTACCTGACTCAGAGCCGAGGGCTCGCCCTCTAACTGTAAATGTAAAAAAAAATGAGGGAAAAGAGGGAGAAAATCTCCCTTTTTGAATTGAGCAAATGGAAATGTCCATTGATTACGTCTTGTTCTTACCAGAAAGGCAAATGTGGCTATGGCCATGTCCAAACTTGGAGGTAGAGCCATAGAGTGGGCATTAATGTGCAGCACATCCATAAACGACGCTTTCCCCTCATGGGATTCGCTGAAACAGCAAGTGACCAGCATGTTTGCACCGCCTGATCAGGCTTTTTGCATGCGAGCACGACTCCTAGCGACTCGGCAGGGTAAAAGAACCCTGGGGGTCTTTGTCCAGGAGTTGAGAACTCTCATTGCATCTATGCATCAAGACCCGGTGCAAGAGGCAATTGTAGTGACCTTTTTTATGGGGGGTCTCAATGAAGGCATTGCCCGGACGGAATTGTTCCGATCTCATCCGGCTACGTTCGAAGAGGCAGTTGCCATAGCGCTACGCGCCGACTTTGACTTTAAGTCTGCCCGCGTTAGCACGCCTGTTTACCGAACAAGCTCTTCGAGCACATGGGTTCCGTCTAATAGAGCGGAACCTATGTTTATAAGCCTCGTTGAGGAAGGAGAAGAGGCTCTTCAAGCTGTGGAACAGCATAAGACCATCCGTAGATGTTATGTGCGCGAATGCACGAAACATTTACGCCCTGCCTGCCCACTTCGAAATTTGCGTAAAGCCCGAAAGAGCTCCAACTCCGACCTATACCAGAGATCTGGTACGGTGCGGGGAAACGTCGATACCCAGTAGATGCGGGGCGCCCTTCTGGGGAAGACCTAGGCTCGGTTAAACCTCAAGGAGGTGAGAATAAATAGAACCTTGCCCCAATTAGCTTGGTGCTCATTTCGATTGTAAAGGGCTTTGGTAAGCCGTGGTCAATTTTAATTGACTCAGGAGTGTCTTGCAATTATGCTCGACGCCTTTCTATTGAGGGAAATCAACAATACGTGGAGGTACTTAGAGCGCATGGAGATAATACAATAACACTGTTTGCTTAGGGACAGGGACTCGGGTCACTGTTCCCAAAGTTCCATTGAACTTAGGTATAAAGTTTCTGGACTTTGACAGTATGGAACGCTGTCTCGTCCTTGATTTGGATTCGAGATATGATCTCATTTGTTGCCTAGCAAAGGTGGGTCCATGACTCTCCAAAACTTTGCTAGGAATATTGCGCGTGGCGCCTAAGGTCTTAGACTTCCAATTGATCCACGGTCAGGGGAGTGAAGACAGTAAAATGTCTCATCTCGCCCCTGAAAAGAAGCCGTGGCTTTTGCCAGAAAGGCTTATCAATAGCTTGTCTGGAGAAGCTACTCCTCACAATAAATATTACTAATTCGGTTCATGATGTTCTAGCCAGGCCATACCAAGAATGAGTCTGTCACTGTTTTAGACATTGGCATGTCTGAGTTAATAAACTCTAATGTTAAAAACATTAATTTTGAGCCCGACTGAGCAGAAATAAGTAAAACGGCACGTACTTCGTCGAGTAACACTCGCTATACTAACGATTCACTAAATGCTGAAAGCAGCGTGCAATATCCCTGAGATACGTGGAGTGGCACGTCTAAGTCCACCGAGTATGGTCGGCCGAGGTGGCACCATCCTAAGTGTCAATAGTGACACTATTGGCGGTTCGCCAGGGCATTTTGGGTCAAATCCTCCTAATGCACGTGAGGCGACACGTAAACGTTCGCTGGATAAGGAAGTTGAGTTTTTTAACTCTTTATCGGATGTCAAATTAGACACCATGTCTTGTATAGAACCAATACAGGCTGAAAACCCTGGGGACGTGAATGTCCCGGCCTCTAAAAGGCGTATTGTCTTCATCTTCACTCCAAGACAGGATGGACACGAAGCGTGTATACCCTCACAAAGTGATACGAGTGAGCAAGTACATACGCTTGTAAATGGCGTAACCGGTAACATTGAGGGGGAAGTAAGCCTTGCGGCAATCCTCTCGTTACATGCTCTTTTAGAGCTAGACGAAATGTCTATTGATGAGTGCGGTCGAGTCTTAAAAACTGGTGACTTATCTGAAATGATGGTCATTCGACCTATGGTTGAGTTAAACTCATCGTCACTTCTAGACGAAGCTGTCCTGGATGACACAAAAGGTGCACTTTGTGCGCGAAATGGGTCACCGATCCTGGAAGATCCTACGGATCCTTTTTATTCCTTAATTAAGGAATTCCAAGATAAGGTATGTAATAACCCACCATCTGTTTTAGCTCCGGATAGAAGTGTTCATCATGAAATTGACTTAGTAATGGGAACCAAATACTGTGTCACAAGAACAATGGCTTTTACCAAAGGAGCAGTGTGACGTCATTGACGATTTCTTCCATGCAAAGCACGAGGCTGAAATGTTACGAGAGAACAAATCTCCTCATTCGACACCGACATTTTTGTGTCAAAAAGCCAAATGGTAAATGGCGCATTGTACATGCTTATAATAAGCTTAAGGCTGCCACTATACCAGCCCAAACCCCCATTCCTAGAAAAGATGTTCTTTAGAACAATATGGTGGGATGTACAATGTACAGTGCATTGGACTTAGTCAATGGTTACTACCAAGTGCTTATGCGAGCTAGTGATATCCCGCTTACAGCGGTTAGCACCCAAAGCGGCATGTAATGGGAGTGGCTGGTTTTCCACAATGGCTTTCCAACGCCCCGGCAACATTTAATCGTCTAGTGACGCAACTGTTTCGCCCTCATCGAGGTTATGCACAGACTTATTTCGATGACATTTTTGTCCATAGTCGTGCGGAGCAGGGTCGGTCGGATATGGAAAACCATTTAGACCATTTGCGAGCAGTGCTCGAATGCATGCGCACAAAAAAATTGTATGCCAATGCATCTAAATGCATTTTTGGCGCAGACGAAATTCCTTCTTTAGAAAACTTCATTGGAAAGCGATGCCTTAGAGCGATTCCGCTAAGGTAAAAGCCATAGTAGATTGGCCGGTTCCTAAAAACCAAAAGGATTTGCTTAAGTGGTTGGGTCTCGCCAATTATTTACACAAATATAGCAAAAATTACGCTGATATGGCTAGGCCATTATCTAAACTCCTAAAGAAAGATATAGAATGGTGCTGGACTAGCACCGAAAATAATGCTTTTCGAGCAGTTAAGGGTAGTCTTATCCATGCCCCGATTCTGGTACTGCCAAACCCAAATTGGCCTTTCAGTATCGTCTTTGACGCATCAGATTTTGCCATTGGCAGTGCTCTGTTACAAACAGATGTTGATGGGCATCAACGTGTTATTGCGTTCGAGTCTAAAAAGCTTAAAGCTGCGGAAAAGAACTACCCAGTTCATGACAAAGAGTTCCTTGTTATGAAGTATGCTCTCGTCAAATTCAGAGGTCATCCACTCGGCTCTAAGCCGTTTGTGATTTTTACAGATCACACATCATTGCGCACGGCGACTAAGTCGCCCCATCTCTCACAGAAAATGGCCCGATAACTATCTTTTTTTGCGGAATCCAACTTCGTGGTGAAGTATAAGCCCGGCAAGCAAAATGCTTTGGCCGACGCGTTATCACGCAGGCCGGATTATGAGATTCTCATTCAACGACTATCTCGTCACCTATTCCTGAATTAATCAGTTCGGCTTACGCCAAGGATAAACAGTGTGCAGCTCTGCTACGAGCGTTATAGGACTCAAATTGGGTATTAAATTGGCGGCACGTTTGCGTGCAAGGTTACATCGATTTCTATCGATAACAACCTGTTGCACAAACATCGCGGACCCTCCGCGTGTCATTGTTCCTCATGATGAGGAGGTGAAGTACCGGATCCAATATGAGGCACACGATACTGTCCTTGGTGGTCATCTCGCTTGAGAAAAGACCTACGGCTTCATAGGCCAGAGTCGGTGGCCCAAACTTTAAAAATGGGTCAGCACATATATTCGCACATGCGAAACGTGCCAACGGATTAAACCCTCGACACATGCTGCTGCGCCACTGGCGAGTCTTCCCGTCCCCATAGGATTGTGGGAGTCCATTAGTATGGATTTCGTCTTTGGGCTACCGAAAGATTCAGCCGGTAACTCCGGTATAGTGGTCTTTGTTGACCGTTTGAGCAAAATGGCTTACTAAGCAGCCGTGCCAGATTCCATTGATGGAGACGGTACAGCTAAGCTGTTCATCGATCGCGTGTTTCGAAAACATGGTTTGCCAGTGGCAATTATCTCTGATCGGGATCCCCGATTTTACGGGTAAATCTGGAAATCAATTTTCCGAGTGCTTATAACCAGATTGGAGATGTCCACTGCGGACCATCCACAGACCGATGGTCGAACTGAACTTGTCAATCGCGTCATTGAAGACGTTTAACGCAGCGTGTGTGCTCAGACACCAAAGCGCTGGAGCTCAATGCTCCCAGTAGTGGAGTTTGCGTTCAATGACGCTGTTCATGCCTCTACAGGCTATACTGTGTTCTATGTAAACGGTCTTACCAACCGCGCGTTCCATTAACGATACCACTGCAGGGTTAAGGGCTTGGTGGGGGAGAATCGGCCGATAGGCTTGCTGATATCAGCCCTGTTACCGTTCGGAAACAAGTAAGCGAGTTTCTCGCGACGCGATTTAGTATCTTAAGACATGTAAGAGATACGATGGCTGATAGCCAAGACAAACAAAAACAAGAAGCAGATGCCAAAAGCAGAAACTGTATTAATTCGTATATGGTCGGAGACCGAGTTTTACTAAACGCTAAGAACCTACCTACCAACTTGGTATCCGCGGTCTTCAAGACCAAATTTCGCCCGCGCTTTATTGGACCATTTACGTTCGTGGCCAAGAAGGGCCTAGCTTATACGCTAAACCTTCCCAACAAGCTGCGTACACATCCAGTGTTTTACGTTGGCTTGCTTTAGCCATATCGGGACCCTTCCCACTTGGACTTGAAGGCGCTTGCGCCGAGACAGGCGGTCGTGCCGCAGATTGTTGCATCCTCACCAGGATATCCAACTGGCCCTCTTTACGTGGTAAAAGCGATTTCGGCGAAAGACGCCCGAACCGCCTCAAAAGAGCTCCCAACCCGAGCAAGGACCTCACGAAGAAGTTGCACCTCGTGTCGTTGAGCATCAAATGCTTCCGCCGAAATTTCGGCCCCCTCCCGCACCGCTTGATGCGCGGGGAAACCTTCAGTTTCATGTGGAGAAACTTTTAAAGCGACGTCGTCGTGAGGGTCAATACTAGTATCTGGTGAAGTGGCTAGGGTAACCCTCTTCCAAAAACTCTTGGGAGTTCGAGGTACCTCTTCGGCAAGATTGCCCGTACAACGTTGACATTTTTGAGCTCCAAGCTGAGGGTCAACTCGCGTCAAACGTCGCTTCCCACTACTAAACGTGGGATTAGGTGGATCTAAAGCCTCAGTGCGGCTTCGATCCTTGGTTGTACGGTCAACCGTAGCACTGAAATATCGGCTAGCCTTACTTCGTTTTGTGGCATAAATGCTGAACGTAACTGGCCTTTGGCCTAAAGCTTAGCGAAGTCGAAGCGAAGCTTCACCTTAATCCGCAGACTCTCTGATATTCCAGATATTACGGAGTTTGCGGGCCCGGTGAACCCAGTTCTCAAATGAGACTTCGTTTTCACTCCTTGTTTCGTTTGGAAACAAAACGATCAGAATCTTTCTCATGCAGGTCACCGAAGCCCCACAAGCTTGATCACGTAAACGCGTCAGATACTGGCTTCGCGTCATTACCTTCGGCGTAAGGTAATGCTCATGAAGAGCGTCGCGGGCAGCGATCTCCTCCGGCGTCCTCGCCGGGTCACCAGTGATCCAGGGGAAGGGCTCGCATCTCTATCGAGATGCGCGATGAGATTGACGTTTTGCCATCGATTTACAGGCGCCAGAGGCGCGTGTTTTCTGATAGACCTTATGATCCATTGGATGGGTCTCGTCATACTGACGGACGAGGCTCTCAACGTCAACAACCAGCTGGGAACGAGGCTCCCTGCTGTCATGTGAAGGTTGTAAACCGCACCAGCGAACAAGATAACTTGTTCGCTACCCCTTCACATCACGGAGTATACGTTCCACAAGGAAACGTTGACAGCCTTGGAAATTCACCAATGGTTGTGGCGGAGGAGTGAAAATTAAATCCGACCCATGTGTCGGATCTAGTGTCGATGGTCGACAAACTCGATCGCTTCCTCCATGATTTGGAGGAGGGACTTGACCACGAGCGCGGTAAGCGTCGCTCGTTGGAGCAGACGGTGCAGGCTCACCATATCGAGCGGTTGGAAGACCGTTCGAAGAGTGCGTACTCCTTGTTGGAGTACGAGCGGAAGTATCATGCTGTCCGCGATGAGCTGTCGTCAGCTCATCGTAGCTTCGAGGATCTTCGAAACCGGCCTGAGAAACTTCAGGTTCAACATGAAAATCTGGTTCGCGATCACAATAATCTTTTGGGTATTCTTGTAAAGAGTGGTCAAATCCGTCCTCGGAAGAAGCCGCGTACTGATGGTACGGCCGGAGCCGACCAACGTAAAACGTAGGATGCGTTCGCATCCTACGTCGCAATTCTATTGTGTACGCATTGCCTCTTCGATGCAGTACACGGAAAGGCCCAATGAACTTGGGTAGTAGTTTAATGCTACCCACATTAGTGACTAATCGTTTAGGTAAGTTTACCGTAGAGAGTAGCACTAGATCATTAATTTGAATGAATTAACATTTGCTCTTCCATGTTTGTCTGCATTCCATTTCTGTCGGTCCACTGCGTTAGCAATAGAATCCTGAACGAAACGGATAATTGATTCTCGAGTTAGCAGAAACTCTTCCGCTAACTCATTTGTTTTGTCTTTTTCAGTACGCTTAGTGCGTACTGCCATGAGATCAATCTCATTTTCGATGTCGTTTTCTTCGACATTGACATCACTCGCGTCGTTGTTATTTTCGACGCGTGTTGAGCATGAGCCAGAATTGGTTTTGCTCCTGCGAGTCCCCCCCCCTTAGACTAGAGGATCCCTCTAATTGGGTCGGTATGCGAGGATGGCGTAAGCCATTCACAAAGAACGGTGTATGCGTTGTAGACGCATGCACCGAATTATTGATGGCGAATTCGACCATCGGTAAAAACTCGCTCCAATTCGGATACGATTGGACGTAACCTCGAAGTATCTCTTCGAGGACGCTGTTTGATTATCCGTTTCTGGGTGATCGGATGTTGACATAGTCAGCCGTGTTCCGAGAGATCAGAATACGGATTGCCAAACTCCGCCGATAACGGTGGATCTCTATCCGAGACCAGTTCACGGAGTAAACCGTGGAATTTGAATACCGTGTCGATAAAGACACGGGCACAACCCGGAGCCGTAATCGACTCTGGTACCGCAGCAAGGTGCACCATCTTGCTGAATCTGTCTACAAAAACAAGGATTCCATTATTTTTGTGGTCGTTTTCGGGAAATCCGAAGACGAAGTCCACAGATACGGACTGCCAACACTCTGCTGGAAGTTGTAGAGGTTGGAGAGGTGCACGGGATGAAGGGCTGGGCTTCACCCGTTGACATACTTCGCAAGCACGAACGTACTTGCGCATAAACTGATACTGGCGGGGCCAATAAAAGTCGCGACTTACTGTGAGTTAAGTTTTCTCACGTCCACGATGCCCAGTTATTGGTGCATCGTGACGCTCATACATGATGCGCAAGCGCAAATCATTGGGATTTGGGATGGAGTGTCGCCTGCAAGGGCTGTGAAATACAATATGCCGTTGCGTGTTGTGTATCGATCGGATGACGATCGATATAAAGCCGGTAAATATTAAAAAAGTATTATCGGATGCATTTATCTGATAATCCAATAAACGCAACGGACCCTTATCTTCTTCGTAGGCTTTTTTTTAAGTCATCAAACAAGGTTGATGACAGAACACTTGAAATGAGTGTTGCAACAGTGGGATTATTTTCACTGTTGGAACGCGCAGCCGGCTCGAAATCGGGTCGGCATGGAATGGTCTGTCTTGATCTGCAATCGCGAAGATGGGCGATTGCATCAAGCTTTGCTTGATACCTTCGAAGGAATGCCGACAATCGGCGATCCATAGCGTTTTATCGTCTTTTTTTCAAAGACAAGAGAGATGAACTGTCATCTCGGCATAATTGCGGAAGTACTTATGCAAATACGCAGGAACTTTCCAAGTCCCTTGACATCGACTGGAACTGACCATCGGTAAATGCCTTGATCTTTTCGGGATCAGGGCGCACGCCGTGTTTACCGACGTTGCACCCAAGAAGTGGTATTTCGCTTGCAGCGAATATGAACTTCTTGAGATTTGCGTACAACTTATGCTTTAGAATAAACGTGACTTTAAGGAACTCCCACGTCCGTCTTTCCGTCATAAGTCCGGCTATAGACGAATACACCGTTAATAACTCAGAGCGAATTCTCGCACCGGTCTCAACAGATTCGTTACGCATCTATCGAATGTTGCACTAAGCCCCATATGGCATTACTAGCCATTCCCAGAGCATCCCACTGGGAGTGCTCACTGCTGTGTACGGGATGTCTTGTTCTCGCATAAGGATCTGATAAAATCCATCCATCAGATCCATAAACGATAAGATGGTACTCTTAGACATGCCATCTATGATTCCGTATTTTCTAGGTATCGGTGTTTAAGCCGGTACCGTTGCAGCATTCAGTTTATTGAATGCGTGGACTATCCGCCACCCTCCTGTGGCCTTTCGCACACAGAAGGTCAGAGAGCTATGTGGGGAGGTTAACTTCCTCACATATCCCGCTTTCAATCGATCGATAAATTCTTTATCGATCGCAAGTACTTGTTCACGAGGCAGTGACCACTGCTTCATGACACAGTACTTCGAGTCCATATTGAGCTTGATCTCATGTCGAGTGCCTTTATCCTTAGGGAACTCGCATGGAACTGTTTCAGGGAATACATCCTTAAATTCAATCAAATCCGTGTATAAAGGATTTGTCTTACGATACTCCCAGTATTGACTAATATATATCTCGATCCGAGTCTTCACATCGGGGACACTTTCGTCCATCGATGAGCTGCTGAGAACCCGTTCGTTCTCTGCAAAAATTACCGCTGACCGAATGTCGGTTACGTAATCGTCCTCTGTGACGAGTACGCAGATCTGCTTGATTTTCCCACAATGCAGATCTCTCAAGAACCGCTTAGGTTCTAGGGTTGGTAATTGAGTTATCTCCGAAGTTAACTTCGGAGGCGCATACAGATCAAGAGTATAAGCGCCTACTCTTAAGCCGTTATTAACCAAGACATTTAATGTCTCGGTTTCTTGGGATTTATCCACAGGCTGCCGAGGGATTAATCTCTCGGAATCTAGAAGTCTAGTAACTTCAACTATTTGAGGAGATTTCTACTCAAGTACGTGGGGACCTCTTCCCTCAACGTCTTCCGAATGTGATTGCGCTATCACAGTCGGGTCCTCTACGGTCGACTCTCTACTCGACCTAGGATCATCGTGTTGTCCCTTTGGGGCAACCGGTATACTCCTTGAATGTCGCCCGCCAGGCGTACATTCATGTCTCAATCCACTCGACTTCTTCGAGTGGTGGACCTTCGGCGCTGCCTGTGCATTGGCACAGCCGCCGGCAGCTGACTCCACAGGGTGATTGGTAATCACACTGTGATCTTGTGCAGTTGTACTAACGACCGTACCACAAGTGAGGCCATCGCACTCACTCGTAGTACATCCACACGCTTAACGGATTGATGCTGCCAGCTGATTCTTGGCTCATATTTTCTGAGTCAAGGTAAACCTAGGATGACATCAAATTTGTCATTCAAATCCAGTACGATGATATCATCATCGTACTATAAATCTTTTAACGTGTAGTGAAATTTCACTACGCGTTTCATTACTGTTATCGATGCGCCTGTCGCTAGACGCACCGTCATCCAAGTGCGCATGAGGAGACGGATTACCGCTCCCGTGACGACACTTAACCAGAGTACATAGTGCGGTGGATGAGGTCGCTTACGCGCCCACCACTACCTCACTGCACGCAAGAGAAGCAGGTTAAACCGCTTCCTCGCTGTGCTAGGGTGTGTGTCTAAGTAGAGCGTGGCCGCATTACGACGTGTCCGCCTACAGCTTAGACACACAGCCTAGCACAGCGAGAAGGCGGTTTCACCGTCTTCTCTTGCGTCCAGTGAGGTAGTTGTGGTGGGCGCGTAAGCGACCTCACCCACCGCACTATGTACTCTGGTTAAGTGTCGTCACGGGAGCGGTAACCCGGCTCCTCGTGCGCACTTACCAAGTAGGAAGTAGTTTCCAGACTGATTTATATTTAATCGTATTAAATATAAAACCCTATTTTTACCAATCAAAATGTCATCCCAATAGATAACACTTAATATGTATTGCGAGCGTATCTTTCTAGATCCCTCGCGTAACGGGTGATGCTAGCCGTCATCATGGATGACGCTAGGCGTCATCCCTCCTAATGTGAATGCACCCATGTGCATCACAAGCACAAGCGTTGGTCACAAATGTGCACCACGCCCGAGTGCTGGGTCAAATTACTATTATATAGTGATTGACCACCCCCTTAAGTACACCAAGTGTACTAATCGGGACTGTGTAACATTAGGGCAACTTTAGCCCGTTACAGAAGCAGTGCAAAGTGGACGTACTGAAGCAGTAAAAGTCAGCAGTGCCCCGTCTTAGAACCGGTATAGCCATACACCACTCCTTTATATTGCCACACCCCTCCCAGTCTGGTTGCTGTAATTTAATTTAAGCTTTAGATTGAAAATGACAACATAAAACATTTTCTTGCTATGATCCCTCCGCGATATTCCAAAATTAACAAATATTCTTTTCAGAGCTCCCCTTTGAACTTTTAGTGCCCACCCCGTAACTAACATTAGGGAACCGGTATAGTCATACCCCTTAATTATCAATTTCTGTGTTCACGAGAGTAATGTAATGATAGCAACATCTTGGTAACTACAATTCATATTAAGAAACCTTTTTCGTAACGGGGCACTGCGACTTGTACTGTTTCAGAACAAGTCCACTTCACACTGCTTCAGTTGTGAGTGGTGCCTTTCGTTAGGTGACGTACACTGTACGTATAGAGGAAGACTTCTCTTAAGACAAGTTAACTTAAGAGGGTAAAATGAAAACTGTATTAATATAGTTAAGTGTCTTGTTAATCTATCTTTGTAAATGCTGACTTAACTATAAACTAATACTAAACATGTAAATGAATTCTTATCTATCTTATCTTGTAACTCTCTTTGATTACTTCTACAGCTGATTAGTCTGCGGAATAAATAGACATAATGGCCTATACCTATTTATGGATAAGAATTCAGGATATTACTTTATAAAGCAAAATCCTCCAAATATTATCTACTTTTAGATAATATATTTATTAACAACCTTTAAGTGTTAATTTCATGAAACGATACACCCCGTTACATTTATACAGGCCTTCCCAACTTCAGTAGCTCGAAAGGCCTGCATTAAGACAATTTCTTTTTTTCTAGTATCTTTGTTAATGGCATGATGTTTTTTTTTCGACAAAGAAATTACGAATGAAAGCCGACAAGAGCTGAAACATAAAGAAATTGTGGTTTGCTTGCGCTCATGGTGGGTACAGAAAGAGCGTTAAAAATCGCCTAAGGTAAGCATGCACTTCCGCAAAAGATTTTAGAAGTGAAGTGAAATAAATTTGTACTCAGCTTGTCCGCCACATACTAAAAAAACTAACACGCATGCGCAAGAGCGCACCTACGACCTTTGTCGCTTATTTCCAGCTCAACTTCTCCCTCGTGCTCGATTTGCTGCTCCTTCTTTTCGCTCTTCTTATGACTTGCCAATCAAGCGAGCGCACTTGGCTTTTTCTCACCTGTTAAAAACAGTACATCTAGCATTGCCAAACGGAAACACAGTTTCTGATGTGCTCAGGGGTAGTTACGCATATAACATTTCTATCATGCAGATAATCAAGACGTGTGGCTTGACCGATTATTTAATGCAATTTAAGGGGAGCGATGTTCCAAAGGCTAAACGGGCGATAGAAAGACGCTTTTAAAGGAGTAGCTGTTGATTTTAGATGCAGTGGAATGACTTGCTATGTATTGGGTCACAAATCGGTTCGTGAACCATTGTTGTGGTACATTTACTTTATGGGTAAAATACCCTGTATTTTTTTCAATAATTAACTAGTAATTATTTCATTTATTGTGGACAACAAATGTGATCGCCGCCAGATTTGTTACCCATAATGGCCGACATCTATTTTAAATTAGCTATGGTAAGGTTTAGATTAAGATAAATAAATAAATTTTAGTTCCTCTTCTGATCTTAAAGCGTCCAGTGCCTTCCTAAGGCTTGCGCAGTGATCTATGAGAGACAGAACCTTATCAAGATATTTATTCCCGGGCACCAGTTGCACTTGGTTCTACGAACCCCTGAATTCCTTGAACCTGGATTGATTAAGCTTTAATAGCTTGTACGACTCCCTGAGATGTTAACTCTTTTGTTTTATAGACTAAGAGACTCTTTGAGTCTATAAGTTTTCCTATGATTAAAAGAGCGAAGTAGCTCCGCAAACCTGGTAGCAATCGTATCCAATCTACGCCTGAGCCTTTATAAGACAGCCTTTACTGAAATGGAAGAGCTTCCAGAACTTTCAGAGGCGCAACGCGCAGCGTATGACAAGCTCAAAACTTGTTTGAGCTTCAATATATTGAGTTGATTATGTCCCAGGGACCAGAGGTCCTGCATGCAAGGCTTGAAGCCTTTATGCAATATAAATCCTCCCTGATCAGACAGGTTGAGGATCATCTTGCGGCATCTATACCGACTCGGTAGATCTGTACCTAATTCGGAACCTAAGCCCCGCCTTCTGGTTGCCAATATAAAGTCATTTAAAAAAATAGGAAAACTCTCTTTTTGGATTAAGCGGATGGAGATGTCCATTGATTCCGCTTTTTTTTAACAGAACGGCAAAAGGAGGATATGGCCATTTCCAAACTCGGAGGTGGAGCCATGGAGTGGGCACTATCGTGCAGTACGTCCATAAATGACGCTTTTCCCTCGTGGGATTCGCTGAAACAGCAAATGATAAGCACGTGTGCACCGCCTGATCAGGCTTTTCGCATGCGATCACGGCTCATAGTGACTCGACAGGATATACGAACCCTAGGGTACTATGTTCAGGAGTTGAGAACTCTCATTGCATCTATGCATGAAGACCCGGTCCAAGGAGCAATTGTCGTAGCAATCTTATGGGGGCCTCAATGAGGGCGTTGCCCAGTCGAAATTATTCCGATCCCATCCTGCTTCTTTTGAAGAGGCAGTTGACATAGCGCTACCCACTGAGTTCGACTTTAAGTCTGCTCGTGTTAGCACGCCTGTTTACCGTAGCACTCTTCGAGCACATGGGTACAGTCTAATCAACCTCAACCCTTGTATCTTAGCCTCGTTGAGGAAGGAGATGAGGCTTATCGAGCTGTGGAATAGTATAAGAACATTCGTACATGTTATATGTGCGGAAGCACGAAACGTCCGGAATGTCCCCTACGCAATGCGCGTAAAGCTCGAAAGAGCATCACTTCTGACCTATACCAGAAATCTGGTACGGTGTGGGAAAACGAGGATAGCCAGTAGACGCAGGGGGCCCTACTAAGGAAGACCTAGACTCTGTTGAACTTCTTGGAGGCAAAGTAAACAGACCTAGCCCAAATAGTTTGGTGCGTAATGGCACCAAACTATTTGGACAATTGTAATTGACTCAGGAGCGTCTTACAATTATGCTCGACGTCTTTCCCTTGATTGAAATCAACAATACATGGGGCGTGAGTACAAGCCTAGTCTGTTAGTCGCTAAAGCGACTGTGAAGGGCTTTAATAAGCTATGGTCAATTTTAATTGACTCAGGAGCGTCTTACAATTATGCTCGACGTCTTTTCCTTGATTGAAATCAACAATACATTGAGGCGCATTGAGCGCATGAAAGTGATACGAACACTGGTCGCTTAGCGACTGGGACTCGTGTCACTATTCCTAAAGTTCCGTTGCGCTTAGGTATATAGATTATGGACTATGACAATATAAACGCTGTCTCGTTCTTGATTTGGATTCGAGATATGATCTCATCCTTGGAATGACCTGGCTTGAACGCCATGAGTCATGGATCGAATGGAGGTCTAAGACGTTAAGTGCAACGCACAATGATCCCAGCAAAGTTCTGGAGAGTCATGAACTCACCTTTGCTAGGCAACAATAGCGCTATTGGCGCGTATCATTGACTACCGGCGTTCGTCCTTAAGCTGGGCGAAATCGTAGCGAAGCTTCCGTTCCAAACGAGCAAAAGCTACATCTACAGACTCGCTAATATTCCAAATATTGCGGATGCGGCGGGCCCGATGGACCCACTTCTCAAATGAAACTTCGTTTTCGCTCTTTTATTCGTTCCAAAACAAATCGAAAGGAATTTCCCTCATTGAGGTCACCGAAGCCCCACGGGCCTGATCGCGCAAACGCGTTAGATACTGACTTTGCATTATTGTCTTGATGTAAGGTATCGCTCATGAAGAGCAGCGCGAGCAGCGTGCTGTTCGGTGTTTTGCCTTCCGTCCGGAGTTCCAGATGTTAAGCTGCAACCCGTGGTCTTTATAAGACGCTTTTCCACACTAAGTGGAGTGAATTTATATTCATTATGGGCTTTAACATTCGCTATCTCTTCAGCTCGACGACGAAGCTGTTCTTCTATGAGGATTGTCCGGTCTTGCTCTTTATCGAGCGGATTTGTAAAATATTGGACTCAGGGTCCCGTGTCGTGCTTAATGCAGTTAAGACATCGGCGGTTCCACCTTCTGGGAACGAATTTAGGGCCCGCCGACGTTCATCCGGAGGAGAAGGCGTGTATGAGCTACGCTCTTTCTCCTCATCTTCTTGTGGTGACTGACTTTCATAGTCCACCAATCCCTCATCGTCGAGGAAGGTGTTAAGAGTCTGTGACTCACGCTTGATTGTCATGGGACAAAGTAATGCAAAATACAACGAAACGGCTAGCTGTTTAGGTTCAACCTCTAAGAGAAAATATAGCGAATATTGTCACTTAGTGTCAACAGTCTGATGGGGGAGGGTGTAATGGGGTACACATCCGTATGTGAACCGTTCTTATAGTACATTTACATTATAGGTAAAATACCCTATATATTTTCTAAATAGTTAATTAGCAAAAAAATATTTATTGAGGGCAACAAATGTAGTCGCCGCCAGATTTGTTACCCATTATGGCCGAAAGCTATTCTTACTTAGCAATGGTAAGGTTTACATTTTTATAATCAAATAAAGTTCAATTCCCCTTTTGATCGTTAAGAGTCTAGTGCCTTCCTAAGGCTTGCGCAGTGATCTGTAAGCGGATAAAAACCTTTTATAGGTATATACTCCCAGGCCTTAGTTGCCACTTGGTTCAACGAACTCCTTAATTCCTTTGAACTAGGATTCATTTAGCTTTAATAGCTTAATAAATCCCTGTGTTGTTAGCCCTTAAGTTCTATAGAACTAAAAGACTATTTGAGTCTATAAGTTTCTCTGACTTAAGGAGTGAAGGAGCTCCGCTACAGGTTTGGTGAAAATATTCAATATCACGTTTTATTTAATACAGACGGGAAGAGTGTGTGGCAAATACCGGCTCTCTTTGTATATTATTGGATATATTGTGCTAAAATTAGTCTGTGCTCGACAATAGGTATGCGGAACAATCAATTTGTATAACTCCGTTACATGAAGGAAAAATATGTTTTGCTTTCATTTTGCACAGATATTATTCAGTTTATACTAGTCTAAACTAATACTGCACCATTTTCTTTAACTTCAAGTAGCCGCGAAAGCGAAATAAATGGCTCAGCATAACATGGTCCCACCGAAATTTCAGCAACGCAGTCTTTACCTGATACGGTGCGACGATATAAGTTAGCTTTGTTTGAACCATCGTACCGACCAAAGGCCCATCGTATGGGTGGTTCTATATGTAAAAACCCATATCAAAGGCAACAAGATCGAAAGAGGTACGAATGCTTGTTGCGTCGGTGACATTTGAGCTAACGAAAAAAGGGATTTGCGAGCAGACTTTACGAAATTCTTTATATCAGGGTATTCATTTTCGAAATTAAGCTGGAAAATGTTATTATTTTTTTATGGAGAGGTGGCCGAGACAAATCACTACTCGCATTGAAAAAGCTGTAAAAACTGTTAGAAGAAATATCTAAGAGAATAAATAAAATACAAATTTTAGGTCCAAGTTTAGCTTCGTACTTTTTTTGCTGACATTTTTAATTTTTCTTCAGCTTGCTATTTTAACGGAATCGCGCGGAAAGAATGGAAGCGAAGCATATGATTGTGGCATGACTACCCACACAATTACACATTGAAGGACCATGTTCTTCGGACTTTTACATTCAGCACCTCCTTCATTGATTTCTGTAAGAACATTTACATCAAAATGTTGCTCTTTCTTGCTTGTGCAACCTCAAATTCTGAATATGTAGGCGGGCACCCATCTTAATGCGGCCACCCTAGCACAGCGAGGATCCGTGCAGTGAGGTAACTGGTGAACGCCTTGACGACCTCACCTAACGCACTAAGTACTCTGATAAACGTTTCGTCATCGGAGCTGTAACGGGGGGGGAGGGGGGGGGGCACGCTTCACTAGTACTGATCAGAAGTAGGTAATCTTACACTGATTACAGTCTATGTTGGGTGCCTCGAAACTTCACGTACACAATATTACAGAGGAAGGTTTCTAAGTAGATAATGAGCTTTAGCTTCCAAAGGTTATTTAAAAGACAGAATTAAGACAAAATAAACTGAACTAATATATAGATAGTGTTCAACGTAACGATCTTCTATTTAGTACTGAGCTTATTTTATTAATATCTCACTAAGTATGGCGCCTCCTTGCGCACCGCACAATCGTGTCTAGTAACGATGGCGGGGTTGATTTAGACTTAAATCACCAATTAATAGAGGTAATGTCTTATTGCACTAATAATACAAAAGCTGGTATTTATTGGAACTATAAAAGTCAAAATTAATAAAGATAAATTTTGTAATTCTTTGTTTTTTCCTCGTATAGGTAATAATAATTGTTATTCCTCTTGTAGGTAATAGAACTTACAGGACACCACACCCACCCAACCAACAGTCACTCACTATAATGACTGGTGACAGAAAATATTATTAAGTCTTTCCCTGTAGTTCGCATTATCGGTTTTAATCAAAATACCGATGTTATTTGCACTATTTGTTTTAATCAAAATACCGATTTTATTTGCATTATAAATTTTGACCAAAATTAAGGTGGCGTCTAATAGGTCTGTGGGCCGTGAGGCCGCTAAGCTAGCAGCTGCATGGATTAGTGTAGCTGTCAATAAGGTAAATGTCTCAGCTGTCGCTTATGCGTCTACTGCGGGGAATACGTAACCTCCCACTCCCATTGGAGGTGATTGGGGTATGTCATCTGTTGATGACATTGCAGGTGACGGAGACACACCAATTGGCCCAAGTCACCGTCATCGCCCGACGCAGTGGTAACAGTGAAGGCCGCCGATCACCCGGGGCCGAGTCCGTTAAACCTTTGGGCTCTAACGTGACAATTCAAGAGGTGATTACGAGATTGTTTGACTCGTCGGACCTCATTGGTGGGGAATCATCTATTGATGACTCTACCGGCGACGATCACTCTGGTAACGTTAGTATACGTCACCAGGAACTAAGTGACCGTGAAAGAAAGAGTGCTGCTGGTGGCGCTAGTTTGCATCACCAGGAAAGGAGTAATTTTAGCTATCGTTGAAAGGGCCAGTTTGCGCTAACGTTAACATAAGTCAGCAGGAGAGGGACACCGCAATACGTTGTGGTTTACTTCTGAAAAAGGCCTTGCTTACTCTCTAAGTAAAATTTAATGCGTTGGTTTGATATGACCAACGATCAATATTATATCCGTCATTCGACTCATCCAGACTTCACAAGCCTGGTGAGGATGAAATTGATTTTTATATCGATTCTTTTTTCGGCATAGATGGTACAATTGAAATCGGGCAAAGGATGATAAACCTGTGTTCCAAGCTTGGACAGCCTTTGTCTAGAATGTACAAAACTTAGTCCGTTAAGTCAGGCTTGACCAGCAAAATGCTTTTGTGAACGGTTCGAAAAGCAAACCGTAGTCGGTGCACGCTATAAGTTGCACCGTTTGTAAATAGAAAGGAAGGGATACCTTGCCTCTCGTGGGGGGGCTCATGTCCATAATGTTTAAGGGTGCAGGTCATGCCTTTAAGGAAGCATATTCCCTTATAGATCATCTTTGGAGGACGCTCATTTCTTATGAGATGCGTCAAGGGATTGGGAACCTATAATTCTCTTAAGAACGCGGAAGCGCTCGCGATGGACCTTCTGTCGAAGAGGGTAGGTCTCGTCGTATTACAGAACGAGACCCGGAGCGTTCATCATCAGTTGGGAGCGAGATCTAACTATCATGCCAGGGTAGATACCCTCGCCAACGAGCGAGATAACTCGTCCGACCCCCTTTGCCCCACGGTGATTCAAAACGTTTTCAACAAAAAACGCTTCTCACCACCTGAATCCGTCAATTGATGCGGAGGGGGGAGTGAAATTCATTCGGGTTCGCCTCATTTGACGAACCTGGATCAACATTGTGATTCAGATCACCTTTTATTATGTAAGGGAGAATCTAGATCACGAGCGATCCCGTCGTTGCGAGTTAGCAGAAAAGTTTGATAATGTTTCTCGTGCGATAGAATAAATGACGAACGAAAGGACATATCAGGCACTTAAAAACGAGCTAGTGAAAGCTCGTCAGAAGGTCTATAACTTGGAGGAATGATTTGATCGTCTGGTTTATGAAAATCAGACTCTGTTTTGCGTATTTAGCTCGGAACTATCAAGCTTTGGCAGATGCCTAAGACCGTTCCGATGTAATCCGGAATTAAAAGAAGCCTCATTCTGATAGTACGGGCAGAGAGGCCAAACATAAAACGTAGGATGCAAACGCATACTACGAGGCAGCTCGATCGTGTAGGCATTGCCTTGGCGATATAGTACACGATACGGGCTGATAACTTGAGCAGTAATTTATTACTGCCCACATTAGTCACTACATTTTTTAATAGATTTCCCGTGGACAGTAGGACTAGGTCATTAACATTAAGTAAAAAATATGTTTGCTCTTCCATATTTGTCAGAGTTCCGTTTCTCTAAGTCCTTCGTATCTGCGATGGAAATCTGTACGAATCGAACCACTGCTTCTCTTGCCAGAAGGAAATCTCTGCTGACTCCATTTTTGTCTTCAGTGAGACCGGAGCCCACTGCCCAGATTTCATTCTCCTCTCAAGTGAGATCATTATTATTCGCACTAGTATTGTTGTTTTCGGTGCTGAGTGCTTTAGCATCGTTATCAAAGTCAGTGATAGCATTATTGTCATTACTGAGTTTGTCTTTTTCAATGTTTTTTTGCTCATCATTGATATCATTTGCATTGACCATAGAGTCAATGCGTGATGATCAAGAGCTAGAAGATTCTTTGCTCGAGCGAGCCTCCCCCCCTTGAATAAGAGTTACTCTCAAACAGGTCAGGTACACGTGAATCACGTGGATGGCGTAAGCCATTCATGAAAGACGCTGTATGATTTGTAGAAGTATGCACTAAACTGTTGATGGAAAATTATATCATCGGCAAGAATATGTTTCAACTCTTAAAAATGATGACGTATCCGCAAAGTATTTCTTCTAGAAAGCGGTTTGCACGCTCTGTCTGACCATCTGTTCTCACAGGATAATCAGAAGTTGACATTTTCAACTGTTTTTCAAGTGATTTGAGCACTATTCATTAAAATTCCGTCGTGAATTTAAAATGTGCGATGTAGGTATTGCTAAAATCTACTCTGGTCACCCCCGAGCTGTGTTTATTCGACAAAATAGTCGCTGCTTACGAGAATGATCCGGATTTGCGCGGATGTAATCGCTTATCTACGCGCTCCTAGTGATGCTGCATGTAACGGACCAAGCGTGATCAAATTCAGCGGTACAATTTAGACGGTAACTTGGTTTAGTACAGCCTCGCACAGTCGTCGCTCCCGACTAGATTTGCGTGCTCGGATTCTTCTCGAGTATCACGATGCCCCAATTAATAGCCACTTGGGCCGCGAAAAGACTTTCGCAGCTGTGTCTTGCGACTTCTTCTGGCCCCACATGTACAAGTGTGTACGCAACTGGATTCGTACATGCGAAATCTGCGATTGGGTGAAGCCATATTCATCGTCGCAGGCTCTTCTGCGACCATTGCCGATAGCACCTGAAGCTTTGCGTAAGTTTCCATGGACTTTATTTTCGGGCTCGCGCCCGATAGACACGAACGGGCGTCCTGGTATTTGTCGATATATTCAGCATAATGACACACCTGGTGCTGGTTCACGCTACGATAACCATGGCACAAACCGCGGTGCACTTCATTGACGCTGTCTTTCGCCATCACGACTTGCCGAATAATATTGTGTGTGACCTTGATCCCAGATTCACATCCGCATTTTAAACGTCACTGTACGAGCATCTCGGGACGAAGCTGTTGATGTCGATTGCGGCCCATCCGAATACGGATGGGCAAACCGAGTGCGTCAATTGAGTCCTTGAAGATGTTATTAAGTGTTATGCTACTTCCTTTACGAGTTGGAGTGCATTTTTACCACTTGCTAAGTTCGCACTTATGAATGCTGTACACGCGTCAACAGGTTTGACGCCAATTTTGTGTGAACTCGGCTAGACATCCTCGAGTTCCTACTCTCCTTGCAGTGGGTCGCCCGACGGCACTTCGTGGTTCTACTCTTGACGGAATTGAAGGTAATAAACACCGATCGAGTGCAGGCCACGATATTTTTAGCGCGAATATAGTCACCCGATATAAGGCGAATTATGTTTTTTTGCCCCCCCCCGTGGAGTGGCGTCCTTGTTATCTTAATAGACTGCGGAGACACTTATTGACCCGTCTTCGGGTACGCGTCCACCTACTGCTATCTACGCGCTGATTGAGTCGGCGCAATCACTTGATGACATGGCTCTGTCGAAGTTTATTTACCAACATCAAGCCATCACCCGCTTTTTACTTGATTCACTTCAGTCTGCAGTGGTTAAAATGAAAAAGAATGCAGATAAACATGGTAGAAAAGCATAAGTAATTTTCAGAAAGGTGATCGTGTATTATTATCTAGAGAAAGCCTAGAGGATTTAGCAGTTACTGACCTAGGCGCAAGTAAACTCGCGCCATGCTTCATCGGTCCATTCAAGGTGAACCACGATGGCTATACGCTGAACTATCCCTCATCGTTGCGGCTTCACCCGACGTTCTACGTCGGGCGGTTTAGAGAATATCGCGCGGCTATGCATCACGGGATGGTTCCGATAGCGGAACCAGGGGGCTCGTAGTTTGACCTCCTTTCCCGCCTTGCTTGACGCGCCGATGACATTGGACGCGGCTGCGTTCCCGTCTGCACACGACCAAGAGCCTGGTCCTCTAGGTTCCCCATCCGCTCGATCAGTTCGCGGTCGACTGCCGAATCTCACTTGCGGTCTTCTCCGCCTGTGCAGCATGCACGAGAGCATTCTCAATTTCTAGCTGAGCGTCGGAGCAGCCTTGCTCACAGCCTCATCAATATCGTCCTCGGCAACCAGGACGCCAGTGTTATCATCGCGAGGGCCCACCACCGCTTGTGGATTCGAAAGATCAGGTTCGCTGGATCGTGAATCGTATTGTCCCTCTCCGTGAAGCAGCGCCGTCGGCTCACGAGAGGCGCGCAAATATCGCTAACGCTGACTCGGGTTCCCACCAGACCAAGATACTTGGGAGCCGCGCTCCTCGCTTCCCCGCGACGTGTCAGACATTGTTCGGCATATGAGTCCTTGAAATCGGTCTACGCCAATGCGACCACAAACGCGAATTCTCTCGAGCTGAGCAGGAACAATAAGTCGACCAGGAACTGTGTTGTAATTCATGGTGGTGAGAATAAGAACGATGGCGAGAACGAGAATGTCGTGGTAAACGTTTATCACCACGATCACGAGAACGGGACCCCGACGAGTATCGCGCAAAAGGATGGGCAGATGAATGTGTCGCCGCCCGGCGCTCGGCATTTAGCGGAGATTGACTCCGCTGCCGAGAAAGGTGAGGCCATCGAGGCGCACCACGAATAACTGTAGTCCGCCGTTCGTAGAGACTGCGCTCGTACTTGTTGATCTAGGCTTGCTCGCGTTCGCTGAGTAGATACTCAGCGAGGTAACTTTGCCATTCGTCGCGAGATGAATGTGGCACCGAGCCGCACCGCAAGAGCGACACCCCTTGTTGACGTGGACATAGCTTGTATGAGCCTCATTCCAAACGTTCTCGCATACTTTTCGCGCAATGCGCCGATTGGTTGATCGGCGCGAATGTCGACTCGATCAACAAGCCACTGTGGAACGTTTCTTCCATTCTCGATCATCCGGTTCCAACGCCGGATGAAGGCGCACCAGGAACTTTGCAATGCGTCGTTCGCAACGTTCTCAAGCCTCTTCCCGCGAAAACCGCGAAAACGCCGAAAGTAGTCTTGCATCGTTGCAAGCGAGTCCGGAGTGTGAGCTCCGGACAAGTCTTACAGCGCCCAAGAAATGAGTTGTTGGTCCATCACTTGGATAGTCGCACTCCCGCTGATGGCTTTTGGAGGTACTGTGAAGTTGTGGGTCGTGTGCTCCGTCATCGTGGCATTAGTTGTGAATGTCAAAGTCTCGAAAATATCGAGCACTCACGGTTGGTGAGTGGGTGATATTTTGCGAAGGCAGTGATGCAATGAACCACTTTACATTTGTAGCCAGGTGCTGTGCCTGCAGAACGAGCACAGCGTAACAAATTATTATTGGTTCATTGTTGGGGGCGAGAAGACCCAATATGAATCACTGATAAATACTTGATAATAAGTGTTTTTGAAAAGCGGGAACACGGTCTTACTAAGTACGATTAAAAATCCTTGTAGAAAATAAATAAAGTTGAATTTTACTTGGTACCTAACACTTAGGCTGCAAGATTTCTTAAGCGTTCATGTACGCTAATGGCGGGACGTTCTAGCCCCGTTACACAATGAGTCTATCGGCTCGAAGGCGGCTCGGCTTGAGTAGCGAGCCAATATTTGCCGGTCTCCAAGACGCTCTTGTCCAAAGTGAACGACAAGTGGCAGTTCACCGAGCCCACTCCTGGAACTACGCGACTTCCTCGTAGATATTTCCTCCCCTTAATTTGGACAGGAACAGTTCCACGTCATCTCCGAGAATTTACTATCTTCTCGGCAGATTTTAAACCATGCTCGCGAAGACCCGTCCTCATGCATCGGGCCTGATCCGAAGGTCTCTCGCTTTGACGTGCTGTTAGAGCCGCAAGTTTTATAAAATCTGTGACTGACCTGCATTGACGAGAGGGTAAGGAGGGTCATCAGACGATCAAAGCCTTGTACTTGAACGCTATAGACCAGCAGGGTCAAGGTCCGCCCTTTCGGAACATCAGGTGCTATGCTACCCATTAGTTCAATATTTCTAAACTAAGGGATAATCCATGACTGGATTATGATACCATGAGTTTGACCATCCTCCCGCACAACCATCGCGTCGCAAAGTCCACGCTGAGAGATTTTGAGTGTATATACGAATACGCACCATCTTCAAGCGGATTTTCCTTCCGCCACGATCGCTTAAGGGGCGTTGATGTTTTTTTTTATTGACAGCCCACCCTGTACGGGAAACCTCATGCCGGAGAAGCTGCAGCAGCTGCCCGAACCGCCCTGCGCCGTTAGTGGGTAAGCAGACACAGTGGAGCAAGCTGGCTTGGGAGAGACCGGGTTGACTTCGGAAGACGAAGAAGAGAGTCGAGGACGAAGCGAGACGCTTACGTCAGGCGGGTAGAGTCGAGGGCGATGCTGAGAAGTTTGGAGAAGAAGATCAAGCTGAGTATCCGGTGGCTCGGGTGATGGGGAAGTCGTGGGCGCTGCGCCTTACTCAGTGCTTGGTCCAATGGGAGGAAAAGTCTGCGGAGCGGAAAGGTGTCGAAGGGATAAGGACTCTGCTAACTTGGTGAAGGCTTGAGATGTCATTGCTTCTAGTAGTTCACGAACAATTTGCGCATACGACCGGTACCTCGAAAAGAGTTTTCTAAGCAGCAAAAAGAGGCGATATTTAATATATGTAATGGCGGTAATTTAAGTGTTTTAAAAGTATTCGGATCCTTCAGAGCCATATGCAGAAGTCGTCTCCACCGATCTGCCGAGTATGAAGTGGATGGCCGACAGTCCTATGGACGACTGCACAATCACGCCTTGAAGATTACCTTCAAGCTGATGAGACGCTTGGACGGAGCGCTCACGACGTTGGTCCGTCTAGAGCAGGAGTAAATGAAGCGGATGAGACCGAGCGATAGCTCCTTCTCCAGCCTCGGGACCCACAGCCACCACTATTTCGGGCGCATCCGTTGATCCTAGAGGTCCGAAAACTGGGATGTTTCGTTTTGAGGGCCCTGTTGCTGGCTCGGATTGTTCTGCCCTGCAGAGTCCCAGACACCATGGCTACCAAAAAAATTGTAATTAGCAAATTCTAAATCCTAGCATTTCCTACTACGCACGGACGCAAGGCGACAGATGTGGTGACTAATACCACGTCCTCAGTCCTAAACACTTAATCAGAGGCACTCGGAGCCGCCGAAGCATCGTTATCACGCGGAAGAAGGGTTCGTGTGCCAGGAGTAGCCACAGCTGTGTGCGGTACTGCGTATTTGGCTGGTTCCATCCTGTTTGTGTATTGTTGTGTTTCAAAAAAGACACCCAAACAAACCCATGATACAGTAAATCATCAGATTTTGCCAGGCAGGTTGATTAGTTACCGTCTATTATTATATTAATATAGACATCCTTTCAACTGAACAGGTTTAACTGTCATTAAGCAAAAAGATATTCTACTGTAGATGTCAAATGTAACGGACCCATATCGCTTGTAATACTTCATTACAAGCTTACCTCCCAATACTAAAAGTAAACAATGTTCAAGGAAAAATTTAAGTTGATAAGCGTGGCTAAGCAACAATACGTAAATACTTAGAAATGATCAGTATGGGGAAGTAATAAATGTATTAATTATACTTAAATCCCACGCACTAATTTATGCGTTCTAGTTCTGACTTTGACACATTTATATAAATCAGTCTAGTGAATTTTTGCTCCCGCCCATTCGCGCGTCTAGCAGCAATTGGTGTGATTGATGTAATGGCCTTTATTATAATTAATTACCTTGCCTAATGTAACACGTTCGTTTAGTACACTTACCGAGGAGGCCAATTAATTCGTTTAATCTGTCCCTTGGGTGAGGTTTCACCTTGGGAAACAAACTTGTGTATGTTATGCACACATCCGCCTTTACATTAAAAAGGATGACATCTGACGTCGTCTGCGAGCAGAAGTTTTTATAGTAAATACGCTCGACATGTAGGGATGCCTATCTACAGATATGGTACCGAACAATTAGAAAAGTCTATATATATATATATATATA